>NW_027195623.1:0-95000 GCF_038502225.1 Cherax quadricarinatus
AGTCTAATCCTATCTTGTGGATCCATGTTGAAATGATTGTCTAAACCTAACTTACCTAACTTATATACATACTTCTCCTTTTACTCCTCCTTCAAGGGGAGGAGCTTGGATGCATACATTTCCTTTTACTCTCTCTGTTTTTCAAAACTTTTTGAGCATATTACCCCTTCTAAATCTAAATCCTAAAAAGACTTTTTACCAAGTATATATTATTGTTATGGTGTGTGTCAGGTGTCAAATAAGGAAATTACCTTAGCTTAATTAGGTGAATCATATACATTTTTTTTTTATTTTTTTATTTCAAACCTTAAATTTAATTTCCAAAAAAATTATTGACATACCAGGATATTTTCACTTTAAAGCAACCATCTGATACAAGAATACATTAATCATCATCAAGCCATACATTCACAGGAAAGAGATGACTGAAAACACTTACTGGAGATATAGTATATCCATCTTCTAAAAGTGAATTTCTAAGTAGAATTCTATAATTTTTCTTTGTCCTAAAGTTATGAAAATTACCACTTTTGGCATGGAAGAGAAGTAGATTATCAGGACGATAGGGAATTGATATATCTCCTCCACCTTCATATTCAAAATCATCATCTTCATTACAAGCTGCTGTCATTTCCACAAAAACATGAGAATTCTTGTAAGCCATATGCACCACTATTTCCTAAAAACAGTCATATTCATCTTCTTCAAGACAAAAGATATGATACAGATGGTCAATTTTCTCTAAAACCACTTTGAAGTTTTTTAAGTCTACTTGTGACCAATATGCCTGTTCAAAAGGTGAAACATGACGATTAAATAAACTCTGATGTTTAAGAGCTTTACCCACCATCTTCTCAATTTCAGAAATGGTTTTTACTTCTTCAATTAGAAATTTAAAACCTCTTGGTATTTCTTCCACAAAACCTTCAGAATCATCAGAATCTATGATTCTACTATCATCTGAAAAGTTATCCAATTCTTCTTCCCGTTTCCCTTGTAGATTCATTCTTCCTTGTGGGTCCAAATTTTCAAGTTCTTCCCATTGTCCTTGTCCTTGAAGTCATTCAAGTTCTTCCCATCGTCCTTGTCCTTGAAGTCGTTCAAGTTCTTCCTTGTCCAGTTGTCTTATTTCTTCCAGGTGTTCTTGTTGTGGTTCTATGTTGAGTTTTAAATCTCTTCTGACTGAAGCTAACTTTATATACTCAAGCGAGTTTCTTATTTTATAATCAAAAGACTCAATAATTTTACTTCTTTTTGTAGTAATAGCAATTTTGTAGACAGATTTTTAAGTTACAGTTACATTTCAAAAAGATTAGTGGCCAAGTAAGGACTGGCCACATCTGGGGTGACTACATAAATCTGAAATAGCCAAGGATGGGCCAACCACTTCTGGAGAGGCCAAGGATGGGACCAGCTACGTGGTCAGAACCACGTCTGTTATTGTCAAGTAGGGACTATTTTTTTTCTTGGTAATCAAGTATATATTGTTATCAGGTATCATTTACCTTATTTATTGATGAAGCTTAATTAGGTGAATTATATACATTTTTATTTCAAACATATATTTTCACTTCAAAACAACCATATGATAAAAAAATACATTAATCATCATCAACCATACATTCACAGGAAAGAGATGACTGAAATCACTTACTGGAGATACAGTATATCCATCTTTTTTAAGAAAATTGCTAAGTACAGTTCTATAATTTTTCTTTGTCCTAAAATTATGAAAATGACCACTTTTGGGATGGAAGTAAAGTAAATTATCAGGACAATAGGTAATTAATATATCTCCTCCACCATAAAAGTTAAAATCATCATCTCCATTACAAATTGCTGTTATTTCCACAAAAACATGAGAATTCTTTTAAGCCATACACACCACAAATTCGTAAAAAGAGTCATCATCCTTTTCAAGATAAAAGATGTGATACAGAGAGTCAATTTTCCCTAAAACCACTTTGAAGTTTTCTAAGTCTAGTTTTGAAAAATATTCCTGTTGATAAGGTGAAACATCATGCTTAAATAAAATCTGATGTTTAAGAGCCTTACCCGAATCTTCTCAATTTCAGAAATGGTTTTTACTTCTTCAATTAGAGATTTAAAACCTCTTGGTATTTCTTCCACAAAACCTTCAAAATCAGAATCTAAAATTCCACTATCATCTGAAAAGTTACCCAATTCTTCTTCCCGTTGTCCATGTAGATTCATTCTTCCTTGTGGGTCCAAATTTTCAAGTTCTTCCAGTCGTCCTTGTCCTTGAAGTCGTTCAAGTTCAAGTTCTTCCAGTCATCCTGTTAGATTCATTTTTCCTTGTGGGTTCTAATTTCCGAGCTCTCTTCAATTGTCCTGTTTCTTCCAGTTGTTCTTATTGTGGTTCTATGTGGAGTTTTAAATCTCTTCTGACTGAAGATGACTTTATATACTCGAGCAGGTTATCCAATTCTTCCTGTCAGGCTTGTAGTCGTGCTTGTAGGTTCATCCTTTCCTGTGGGTCCAAATTTTCAAGTTCTTCCAGTCGTCCTTTCCTTGAAGTTGTCCTTGTCCTTGAAGTCGTTCTTCCTGTCATCCTTGCTTCCAGGTGTTCTTGTGGTTCTATATGGAGTTTTGAATCTCTTCTGACTGAAGCTAACTTCATATACTCGAGTGAGTTTCGAAGGGGAGGAGCTTCAAGGGAAAGAGCATCTTAGATGTGTAACTATTAACTGTTTCTCCTTTAAGGTATTTTTTCAAAAGCTTCAGAAAACTAAATACTGCTTCATCCATCTTCAACTCCTTCAAAACCTTCATACCCTTTAATATATGAAATACTGCTTCATCTTCCAAATAATACATTTGGTACAGGTGGTCAATTAACTCTAAAAAGGGTAAATTTTTTAATTCCAGCTCTGACAATAACAATTGAACTTGTTTCTTTATTATCTCAAGTTTCTCTTGACTACTACTTAGTACTTCTTCAGGATCTGAAATATAAAAATCATCCAAAAAGTCCATCAGTTCTAGTTCATTAATTCTTCCTTTAGGGTCTACAAGTTTTTCCAGTCTAATCCTATCTTGTAGGTCCATGTTGTATTAGGAAGATTACTAACTGAATTTAACTTATATAACACTTATATACCACACACCACATTTCCTTTTACTCCTCCTTCAAGGGGAGGAGCTAGATACACACATTTTACTCCTTCAAGGGGAGGGGCTTAGATACACACGTTTCCTTTTACTCCTTCTTCAAGGAAAGGAGATAAGATTAATATAATTGTCTTGTAAATGTGATTTTCTAAGCATAGTTTTATAATTTTTCTTTATCCTGAAATCATTTTCATGTAGACTTTATGGATGAGTAGATTATTGGGGAAATAGGTAATTAATATTTCACCTACATATTCTCCTTTATAAGAAGCTGCTGTCATTTCCACGAAAACATGAGAATTCTTGTAAGTCATACACACCACTAATTCATAAAAACAGCATTTATCTTTATTGACAAAGATGTGGTACAGGTGGTCAACCTTATCTAAATCCACCTTGAAGTTTTCTAATTCCTCTGAATGCCAATATTCATTTTCGAAAATTGAAACTTCAAGTTTAAACGTATTCTGATGTTCAAGAGCATTATCCACCATTTTATCAATTTCAGAAACTGTAGTTACTTCTGTAATTAAAAATTTTATATTTCTTGGTATTTCTTCAAAACCTTCTTCAGAATCTGAAATACCGCTATCACTATCACTATCATCTGAAAAGTGAAGATTATCATCCAAAATCTCCATCTGTTCTAATTCATCCAGTCGTCCTATTTCTTCCAGTCTTCCTTGTAGATTCATTTTTCCTTGTATGTTCAAATGTTCTAAATCTTCCAATAATCCTTGTAGATTCATCCTTTCTTGTGAGTCCTTATGTTCTAGTTCTTCTAGTATTTCTTGTAAGTCTAAACATTCTATGGAGAGAGGTTCCATTTTAGATAAATGTGGAGTTAAGGAAGATAAGTTAACCCTTCTAAATCCCTTCTGACAGAACTTAACTTTATGTAGCACATATTTCCTCACTCCTCCTCCTCCTCCTCCAAATTACACTGATAACAAAAGTTAGTATGAAATTAGACAGACACCTTTCAAGAACTTAACTGTCCCACCATGAATTTTCTGTGACATTTTTAAAGATATCTATCTCTTCTTCCATATTCAAAATCTTCATTGTCACAAGTTGTAACATTTTCACAAAAACATCACAGTTTTATACCTTACAAAAAATAATAGTCTTTTATTTTTGGAAGTAATAACTAATTTTCTAGACACAAATCCATTTGAAAAAGGTTCTTCAAGATGACATAATTACTTCTTCTTTTATCCCAGTTTTTGTAATCTTCTTTAGCCATACTGATGTCAATGAATTCATTCAAATTCTGTTATATTACTAGGAAGAAGAGCCTTTGGATAATAGTTAAGTTTGATTTTGTGGTCTATAATAAACTTATTTTTTTCCTCATATGGTAGTATATTGTACCCGTCTTCTTGAAGCGAACTAAGGATAAGGTCTTTATTATTATAATTATTAGTTCCTGTGGTATATAAAAAGATGTTTGGATTGAAAGTAATACACATATACTGCTGCTCTTCTCTATTGTTACTCATAAAATTGCATCTTGCAGACATCTCGACAAAAACATGACTGTGGTGTTGTTGACTGTTTTCCTCGTACACCATTCGTACCACTAATTCACAGTAAATCTCTTCTTCTTCATCTGTATAGACATCAATGTGGTATAGACGATCCACTCTTTCCATATCCACTTGAAAACTTTCCAATTCTCCGTCTTTCCAAAACTTCCTTTCACAAGGAGAAGTTCGACGTTCGAGAAAATACTGATGATGACAGAGAGCATGACTCATTTCTTCTTCAATGTCAGAAATTGACTTGAAATAATCTTTGATCATCATCTGATCCATTAATATTATTTTTTATTACAAAGCTAATCTAAAAGCCAATTTTTAACCCACTGGTCTTTCTGATTTTCAAACTTATTTGTTGTGTGTCTGTATGCTGACTACAAAAAATAATAACCCAGTAGAAAGTATTTATACTCTCAGGAAATATAAGGATTAATTCAAACAAAGTTTTTTTATTTTTTATTTTATTTTAAAATTTATTTATTAGAAAAAAATTATTTAAAGAATTTTAGAGAGAATTTTTTTTGTACTATCAATCAAAATGGAAGGAAACTGAATATCAAAATTAATGATTATGTCTCCTTTCTTATTAAAATCTTTAGAGTAGGGTAATCCATAACCTTGAAGACACTTCGTCATTTGTGGTCATACAATATCGTTACTTAAATTTAAGGTAACTTTCTCATCGGTCAGGGTAGGAATATCTACTTGGATACCACACAAGGCATCACGTAGTGTCAATTTAGCTGTATACTGAAGGTTAACACCATCAAATTTAAAATACTGATGAGGTTTATCTCTGACTACAAAGATAACATCTTCAGGATTTTTGCCAGGAAACTTATTGCCCTCACATTCAAAAATAATCTTTGTGTCATTTTTCAACCCTGGCTTAATATCTATGATTAAGATCTTTTCTTCATAACAGTTGCTGTTTCTTTTAATAATCTCGATTTTCTTTGTAACACCCTTGTAAACTTCTTCCAAGGTAACATATAGGTCTAAATCTTTGGTAGACACAAGAATAGGTTGCTCTGACATATTTCTAGAAGTAGTAATTTCATCAATTTTCATTTTTTCATCCATAGTACTTGAAAATGAGTTGACAGGAAAAGGAACTGGAAGGGATGTTAAGTCTCCATCTTTCTTTGAGAATCCAAATGCTGTTAATGTCTTTTGGTAATTACTTTGACTTTGACTTTTGTCCTGAGATTTAAAAATATCAGAAGGGTTGCTGTTATTGTTGAAGTTAAAAGTTTCTTGGTAATGACTCTTGTTGTCCTGAGGTTTGGAAAAATCAGAAGAGTTGTTGAAGCTGAAGGAATACCGTCTGCTCCCACTTATTTGTTTATCCATCATAAAAAATTTAGAATCTACAACTCCTGTTAAAAAAGTAGAAAAAGGGTCACTAACACCAAAGAATTTTTGGAAAATAGTTACAGGATCTCCCAAGAAAGTATACCTAAAGTGTGGTCCATCTTCATGACCACTAGCACTAGGTATTTCTTCTCCTCTCTTAAGTCCTTCCTCGCCGTAAATATCATGTATTTTTCTCTTCATTTTGTCACTCAATACTTCATAGGCTTCTGCTATATCTTTAAATTTTTCTTCTGCAAAAAAAGACTTGTTTTTGTCGGGGTGGTACATGAGTGCCATTTTCCTATAAGCTTTCTTAATATCTTCATCAGTTGCACTTTTCTCGAGACCGAGAATTTTATAATAGTCCTTTCCCATCTTGCCTGGCAACTGTTGAATTTAGAATGAAACAAACTACTTTTACATGGTTTAACTTCAAGTAAACAATTTTATAATTGAATAATCACCCCGAGTTATATATTTCTTGAGATAATAAATATAGGCTGTACTACTCATTAGTGTTATCAACACCACTACTCCCAAAACTACTAGTAATGGTGTCTGGTCACTTATCTTTGTCTTTATACTTGGAAAACTTTGTAATTTACAATTCTTACATTTAATCAACTCCATAGTGGCATTGCTTACACTTTTAGTTATATCTACATATTGAATTTTTAGTATATCATAAAGAGAAATTCTTATATATTCATCTGTATTAGACAAAACATTATTATGGTATATTGTATAATTTTCATTATTCCACTTATTGATTGTCAAGTTTTTTGTCCATATGTTGATTGATATAGCTATATTAACCTGGGTATATTCCTTATCCATTTTGTACCAAAACCAAAAATTTTCCTTTTCAAAATGCTGTTTAAACAATACATCTTTCTGTTTTATTATAGATTCACAATTTTTTGCAGATATTGTTTTCAATAGTAGTAAAGGAAATATTACTGTCCATAAAAGATCTTTATCACAAATCTTCATTGCTTTATACTTTGATAAATAATAGTCAGTAAGATTCCCTTTTAATGGCTTATTTAAGATTTTTTTTATATATTGTGCCACATGTTAAAATATCTTTCTTATTTCTCGCATTACACCAGTCTTAAAAATATAGAAATAACTTTTAAAACTTCAAGTATGTATCTTCCCCCTGTCTTGGTTCCCTATTTAATCTTAGGGAGTATCTGAGACCTAATTTTTCCATGGAAGGAGGCACAAGTACCCCTCATCTTTGGAATCAAGTAACTCTCCCAAAGGCCTAACCACATTTCCCAATCTACACATACGGGGTTCGAAGGATTATACAGTACCTCTAGGAGAGAGGGATGTAGAAGGCATTCAGGCAACTCTAAATATGTTTTAGAGTAATTATGGTGAATAAAACAATATTAGCATGCCAATCACCACCGGCTGAAGTACAAATATATATTTTATTTGGCATATTTTACAATAATGACAACAATATTTCTGTGATGTTTTTTTAATTCCTTTGAAAAATCATGAATTATTTCATTAAAATCCCATTGGGATCTGTTAATAACCATTTAACAAGATCATCCATGCACTCTTTGAATATAATCTCACGACCTTTCTTTGTATCTAAATATTTGCATGTATTGTTCATATAATACTTATGTGGAGGTCCCATCACATACTGTGTGAACATATTGGCAATCATTGGGTTGTTTTTTCCATTATTTAAAAATTTTATACTCCCAAATTTATCATGAGTTGCTTCACTAGCTAGATTTGCTTTATGACATCCAGGTGATCTAAATAAATATGGATTACTAAGTGGTAAAACTTGACTTAAAGCATCAGCAAGACCTCCCTTCTTCAATTTAACAGCACAACAATTTGATTGTTGTGCTAAAAGCATTTTATCACTGCCACTAAAATCTTTCGTAATATTACCTTTTATTATCGAAAGATATTTTTCTTCATCTTTGGTTTTCTCTGCTTCTTGACGTTCAAAATCTTCCATTGCTATAAGCATTTCCTTATCAGTGAGATATTGTTCAGTCACCTTCATTCATTTTGGAGGGTTGTGTTCAAAGTCTTCTATTGAATTTATCATTTTTTTTATCAGAGTAGTGATGTCTAGGACACTTTTGCTTCTGTAACAAAAATTTTTCACATCATATAATTTCCATTTGTTAACTTTATTAACAAATTAAACAAAAGATAATTTGTATCTTAACATGAATTTTTTAAACTATTATAACAAAACTTTACTTGAAATTAATTTAGAGCTCTAAAGTTACCTAGATGTGAAGTCTTTCAATATTGTATAATGTTCGCCAAGACCGTAGTTCACCAAGACCGTAGTTCTGGCATGGGTCTTGTCTTACGATGACCTGTCTCTGGCTCAAGGAAGAAAGGTTTCTACAATTATATGATGTATGCTGCTCAAATACTCTTCTGGTCTTCAACTGGTTGTCTATTTTTATATCAGTTTAAGAAAATTATTATGATGATAAATTTTTTAATATTATGACAAAAATATTTTATTACACAGAAAAGATTTTACCATCATAGAATAATTTTAAAAGTATGATTGACAAAAAAATATTTTATCATCACAAAAATTTTCAGTAGCATAAGAATAATTTTAAAACTATGACCTTAAAAATTTTATATGATAAAAATATTTTATCTTCACAAAAAAAATTTTACCATCGTAGAATGATTTTAACAAAAATATTTTATCACTGAAAAAATTTTAGTATCATAGAACAATTTTAAAACTATGATCTAACAAAAATATTTTATCATCACTGAAAAAGTTTTAGTATCAAAAAATATTTTATTTTATCATCACAAAAAGTTTTACCATCGTAAAATAATTTTAAAACTATGATTCTAAAAAAATTATATACTAAAAATATTTTATCATCACAAAATATTTTACCATCATAGAATAATTTTAAAACTATTGTCTTTTTTTTTTAAAGATTTTACCATCGTTATAAGCAGAAAAGATTTTATCATCATAGAATAATTTACTGTTATAAAAATTTTTACCATCATAGAGTAATTTTCTATGATCCTAAAATATTTTTGATCATACTATTGAGGGTTATACATATTTTTTATTTTTTATCATATATTTTTTTATAAAAGTGATACCAAATATCATAATAAATGTCGTGCCAAATATGTAAAACTGGTCAATTAGCAAGAAGTCATTTAAAATTAAGTCCTTTCTAAAATTTTCTCTTATACAGTTTTTGTTTGGAGAACATGAAATTCAATCATCAGAAGGTGTTCAGCAGGGTGACCCACTAGCTCCGCTTCTCTTCTGCTTGGCAGTAAGAGAACTAACTTCCAGCCTACGCAGCGAGCTCAACATCTGGTACCTGGATGATGGCACTCTGGCAGGTACTGAAGAGTCCCTGGTAGGGGACCTACAACTGGTGAAAACACAGGGAGAAGACTTGGGACTCATCCTCAATCCCTCCAAGTGTGAAATCACAGCAAACCAGGAAATAATCAATGCTGTGCAAAGGATCCTCCCAGAAGTCTCTACTACCACTTCATCCTTGGAGCACCGCTGGGTCACCAGGCCATTGACACAGTTCTCAAGGACAAATTGAATGACCTGATGAGAATGGAGGAGAGAATAAGCAATCTTGATGCCCATGATGCTCTGTATCTCCTCACAAGGTGCCTTACTATTCCAAGACTCACTTACTTCCTTAGGTGTGCACCCTCTTTTGACAAACCAACACTTGACGAACATGACGCACACCCGAGGTCAACCCTTAAGAAGGCACTGAATCTGTCACTAGAGGATCAGCAATGGGATCAGGCAACCCTCCCAGTGCGACTGGGAGGTATAGGGGTGCGCAAAGCAATGCATGTTGCTTTACCTGCTTTTCTGTCTTCATGTTTGGCTTCCAGTGCATTAGTCAAAAAGATTGTTCCCGAACGCTTGAGAGACGTGGTAGGAGCTCAAGACCCCAGGTTTACTGAAGCAGCAATTCGGTGGGACACCCTTACAGATTCCTCCAGTAGACTAGCTCCTCCCAAAGAACACAAACAGTCCCACTGGGACAAACCGATCATGGAAAAAATCGCCAACACAATGCTCTCCAATGCCTCAGGAAAGGACAAAGCTCATCTCCTATTATTGAAGGCACCACACTCAGGAGATTTCCTGTTAGCTGTTCCCAATTCCTCCTTAGGCACTCGACTAGACCCACAGGCCATTCGGATTGGTGTTGCTCCTCGCCTAGCCACCCCCATCCTCACCGAACATAGGTGTATTTGCGGCAGGGTGCCAGCTGATCAATTCGGACTTCATGGTCTCGTGTGTCACACAGCAGAAGGGAAGTATGCCAGGCATGAGGAGGTCAATGACATAAAGAGAAGCCTCGCCACAACTCATTGCCCAGCTCAACGGGAACCCCAAGTGCAGAGGTCTGAGGGAAGTCAAAAGCGTCCTGTTGGAGCCACTATGCTACCTTGGAAGGATGGAAAGCAGATTGCCTGGGACTACACATGTGCCACCACATTGGCAGACACCTAGTTCCCATACTCCATAGTGGAACGGGGTGGAGCTGCCAGCCACAGGAAGACCCAGAAGATCCGCATATATGAAGACCTTCCCCCTTGCTATAACTTCATCCCAATAGGGTCGGAGACCCTTGGAGCATGGGGCAAGTGTGCTCTAAAGTTCCTAATGGAGCTGGGTGAAAAGCTCATCATAGAAACCAAGGACCACAGGGCGACCAGTTTCCTCTTTCAGAGACTCGGTGTTGCAATCCAGAGAGGAAATGCCTGCAGCATTCTGGGCACCCAGCCCACCGCCGGGGAGCTGGACGAAGTATTCGAGATGTAGCTCTGAGTTACCTATGTTGTTTTACTTTCTATCGTATTTTTTTAATGTTTTGTCAATGTATTTTGTCTTTAAATAAAATATACATAAAATATAGAGGGCGGTAGGAGAAAATTCTCAAAAAGCTTCAGGGAGAACCTTGAGTTTTCCCTGAAGCAAGTTCATTCTTTTCTCTGAGGATGAGGGTCCTTATAACAGTTCTAGAGGTGGTACCTCCCTATATTTTTTTCGTTTAAAGATATATTTTTTTCATTAATGTTAATGTAAAAACTTTTAATTTTACACCAAAAGAATCTTAGAAAACTTACCTAACCTTATTATAACAAGCACAATTTATTTTAACCTAACCCTACTAAATATATTTTAGATTTGTTTACAATAATTTAGTACTGAAAAAAAACAATCAAATATATTTTTTTTTTATGTTCAGAATGATTTTGGCAAAATAATTGCATACACAAATTTTCACTTGTCCTATATGGCAAGATGAGTGTTGCTATTTAAGCCAAGATCGCAAGTTCTGCCTATTCTGCACGACATAAATAATATTGAAAATAAAAAACAATTATCATTTATTTCCTTTTAATAAAACTTGCTTGAGGAAAATTACATCAACATGAAACTTTAAACTTTTTTATAGTTTGTAATAACTGTCTCCATCAGTGTCATCATTTTTATCTTGATAAATATGGTATAAGCGATCAACTTTTTTTATTTCCACCTTAAATTTTACCAATTCTTTGTAATTCAATTAAATTTTTTCCCAACAGCTAAAATTACGTTTAAACATTGACTGACATTTGAGAGCATTACCCACCATGTTATAAATTTCAGAAATTGTTGATACCTCTTTAACAAGAGACTTGAAAAAGATTTTTTTTTTGTTTCTGAATAGAACCTGATGCTTCTGCATCAGCTGATCTTATTTCTTCAATACCATTATCAGTATAATACTTTCCATCAGCTGCATTATTCGATCGAATTCGTCTCTAACTTTATATAAATGCAAGGAATTACATTTAAATTCAAAATAAAAAATTTTGCTTTTTTTTACAAATTTCCCAATAATAAGGTTTATATGTATTATTGTTAATTATTTTTTTGTTATTTCAAAAGAATACCACTTTTGTTGTAAGTCAAAAGGCAAATCTTTGTCCTCTTTCTCCTTTTCCTAAGACTACTACTAGCTTCTGCAAAATATCATTATTAAAAAAAAACACTGGCTTTATGGAAGAATGTGACAATAATATGTACTTGCTCTCTGCCAATCCCTAGGTACCTCCCCTCCAAAACTATATCTCCACCTGCTTTTAACCTTTCTATCTTTATTACTTCCATCTTCCCAATACCTCTAACTCTCCATTTAATAACTCTCCTCTCCTATTTTTTAACTGAAGCACTCACTTAATCTCTCTCTTTTTCTCCACATATTCTTCCCTGCTTGCATAACTTGTAAAAACCTCTCATATGCTAACATTTTTTCCCTTACTACTCTCTCCAATCGCTCCTCTTCCCTCCTGCACTCACTTTCCTGTAACTACAAACTTCTGCTGAACATTCTAACACTACATTTTTAAACCTTCCCCATACCTCTTCAACCCCATTGCCTATGATTTACTTTAATATCCTTGAATTTACACATTCATATTCTCTCTATGAGTAAGCCTTTAACATTACTGCTACCTATTTCTTAACTTTAAGCACCAAGAGAACAAGATAAATCATGGTAAATTATTATGTATTAAAAATGAAACTGATGATTTGGAAACTGATGATTTTCCAAAAATTGTTTCAGTCGGAGAATGTTTTAAAATGCATTCAATAAAATCTGGTCTAACTGATTCCCTGAAACTATTATAAAATATATCTTCTTGATGATAGATTAGTAGAAATATTTAAACCATTCTGGGTATTGTGAATAACAAACCCTCTCTTATCCTGTTTGTCATCTCACATCTCAATCTGATATAAAAAAAACTGGATATTGCATACTGTGGATTAAAAATGCTGCCAGATAAAGTGGATTAGTTTCTATTATGGTTAAAAAAATTTATGATACGTTTTATTTTTTTTATGTATTTTTCAGTGTATCTTTTATTTTTTTTATGATTGAGTATATAAAATTTTAAGTAATACATTTTTTTTTTTTTTTATTCACCGGTATTCTCCCGGCCCGGGTCTTTTCCAAGTAGTGGTGACCCGGCCTTGGCTCCCTATCTGGGGAGTGTCTCGAGACTTAAGTCTCCCATGGGAGGAAGGACAAGTACCTCCACATCTTTGGGACCAAGTGTCCCCAGGCCTAGCCACATTCCCCGCCCTCATGGGGCTCGTAGGGAGAAGCTAGGCCTCTGGTCTGCCATCTACCCCGCCTCAAAGGGGCTCGTGGGGATGGCAGTCTTATGAGCTGCAGATGGTAACAAGCTCAGACCAATTAAGTAATACATTTATCTATCAAGACCACATGGGATCATAGAAAAAAAAAATTCTGATGGAAAAATTTTATATTTACAATCATAGAATTTTGCCTTAATAAAAAATCTAACCATCATAGATTCTAATTACATTTTTAAAATAGGAATTTATAAAAAGAATATTAAACTATTACTAGATTCTAAAATATTATGGCAAAAACAACATTTTTGCTCAAATCCCTTGCCAAGACTTATTAAACTGTTGTGCTCCAGTGTGTAAGCAATGGAGAAATGTAATCATTGATCAGCATTATATGCCACTTCATCAGTTATATCACACATATTGTAAAGAACCTTATTCAAAGTTTAAAAGTCCCTTTGGTAATAATAGTAGTGCTATTGGAATTTTACTACCATTTTTTCGAAAAAAAAGCAAAGATGACTATATATCTCAATTTTTATTACAAATTATTGTACATAAAAATCAAATATATAAAACCTATAATTTTCAAACGGATTTAGTCGAATTGCACACTCATTCACGCTATAAATATGTTACTGCATTTCTGGTATATCACCAGTCATTCTACAATAATAATGATTAGCATCTTCTTATAATATTTATGATAATACTAAGAAAATAAGTGAACTCCTGTATTTATTATATTTATTATTAAAAATACCAAATTTTTATCCATTAATAGATATTATTGATTTTTTTATGGATTATCTTTGATGTTTTTGAATTGTTACTATAACCATAAAAGTTTGGAAATTTCCAAAGATAATTTCCATTATAATCTCATTAACATTCATTTTACTCTTTCCATTTGGGAAAATCGAATAAATCCAATTAATGGCTGTTTATTAATGACATGTGAACAAGCACGAGTGGTAAATCATCTTTATTGTAACAATGACAAAATTATTGTCGTCGAGTTTCAAAGTGAAGAAATCATCTTTGATAATTTTGAGATATTATTATTAATTTTTAATACTCATATTGATAAGAAGTTTTTAATTATTGAATCTGAAGAAGATAAGTTAGATATATAGTTCAAAAATTCTTTATTATATTTGTTCAAAAATGTAACTATAATCAATTATTATAACTTATTAAAAAATTATGAAAAACACGATTTCTTAATAGTTTTTTTCCTCAGAAACACTAAAAGAGGTAAAAAAACTAACCAATTTTCCCATAATTGTTTTTAAAAGTATTAATTGGTGTTTTGGTGATAAAATTTATAATACGTTTTTTAGAATAACAAAAACAGAACTACTAATTTTTCGTTTACTATGTAATTATCGAGAGAGAAATATAAATCATGGTAAATTATTATATATTAAAAATGAAACTGATGATTTGGAAACTGATGATTTTCCAAAAATTATTTCAGTTGGAGAATGTTTTAAAATGTATCCAAACGAATATGATCTAATTGATTCCCTGAAACTGTTGTCTTATAAAATATATCCTCTTCATGATAGATTAGTAAAAATACTTGAAGAATTATGACTATTGAACAATTCTGGTAAATAACCAACCCTCTCTCTTGGATGCTACATCCTGTTTGTCATCTCAGTCTTAAAAAAAACAGGATATTTCATACTGTAGACTTAGAATACTGCCAGATAAAGTGGATTAGTTTCTATTATGGTTAAAAATTTTTATAATGATACATATTTTTCAGTGTGTTTTATTTTTAAAATTTTCAGTGATATATTTATCAAGACCACATGGGATCACAGAAAAAAAATTCTGATGGTAAAATCTTATATATACATAGAAAAGTATTTCATAATCATAGGAAAAAAATTTATATGATGATGAAAAAATATATTTTTGTTTTATGATCATAAATCATAAAAAAATTATTTATATGATGCCAAAAATATTTTATCATCACAGAAAAGATTTTATTGTCATAGATATTTTATCATCATAAGAGATTTTACCATTGTGTAATAATTTTAAAACTATGATCCTACAAAAATATTTTATAAACACAGAATAAGATTTTACCATCGTAGAATAATTGTTATAATTTTATATTATTATAAAATATTTTTGATCATACTATTGAGGGTTATTTTTTTTTTTATGAAATACAATCTCTTACAAAATCTTATAATATTGAAATTAAAAAACAATTATTATTTATTTCCTATTAATACAACATGAGAAAACTACATTAACATGAAACTTTAAACTTGTTTATGACATATATAATATACAACTTGTATACAACTTAACAGATAAATTCCAGTTTGAATACTCCATTTTATCAAGTCATTTTTTCATTTATCCATCCATCCCTTCTATTTCTTTTTCCTCATCATCATCATCATCAACGTACAAATATTCAAAACATTGCTATCAATTTTATAACATTCTTCTCTTAGTGAACTAAGTAGAAAATCAATATTAAAATAAAAAAAAATTGTCATTCTATTTAAAATACTATTACTGGTAATAATATTAATGGGGTAGTAGGTAATATTTATATTACCTCTTTCTATAATTTCATCCTCTCCTCTTCTTACTCTACCATTTTCAAAATCAAAAATATCTTTATTATTTAAACTAGCTATCATATCAACAAAAATATATTCATTCTTATATTTCATTCGAACCAATAGTTCGTAATAGCTGTCTCCATCAATGTCATCATTTTGGTGTTGATAAATATGGTATAAACTATCAACTTTTTTTAAATCCACCTTAAATTTTACCAATTCTCTGTAATTCAATGAAATTTTTTCCCAACAGCTAAAATTCCGTTTAAATATTGACTGACATTTGAGAGCATTACCCACCATGTTATAAATTTCAGAAATTGTTCATATCTCTTTAACAAGAGACTTGAAAAAGATTTTTTTTTGTTTCTGAATAGAACCTGATACTTCTACATCAGCTGATCTTGTTTCTTCAATACAATTACCAGTATAATAATTTTCATCACTTTTTTCTATATTCATATCACAGTAAGCACCATAAGCATTATAACTTCCAATTTCAATTCCCGGTACATAACCAACATCCAGAAAAAAATTCATCAAAGAGTAATTTTTTTCACTCCATTCATTATAACTGTCCAAAGGCTGTAGTTGAATTTCCTTCTGGCCCTTCACATTACGACTTCTTTTTCTTCTCCTCATTCTCCTCCACCTACTACTACTACTACTACTACACTGTGTGCTCTTCTGAATAGAATCTGATGCTTCTATATCAGCTGATCTTGTTTCTTCAATGCAATTACCAGTATAATAATTTTCATCTCTTTTTTCTATATTCACATCACTATAAGTACTATAACTTCCAATTTCAATTCCCGGTACATAACCAACATCCGGAAAAAAATTCATTTTCACTCATTCATTATAACTGTCTAAAGGCAGTAGTTGAATTTCCTTCTGTGTGCTCGAAGGTGATGGTAGTTGTAGTTCTCTCTGGTCATCAAGAAGTTCCATTTTGAGTTGAGGAAGGAGGTACAATAACCTTTTTCAAGATATAATTGGTTTTATTGTACATTGTATTGATTCTCTACAAAATGGACATTTCTCCAGTACTGCAGAACATGAAGAACATGAAACCATGTGTTTGCATGGCAAAAATACTATCTGTCTCTCTGAATCCATACAAATTTTACAAATATTCTCCAATTCCTCTTCTGTTACAAGTTCTTGATCTGGAAAATAAAAATACTGAATTTAACATAAATCAATTAACAAGAATTACTAAATTTAACATAAATAAATTAACAATATAATATAAAGTAGTTAAAACAAATATAAATACTTACAAGATTGTTGAAGTTTTGTTGAAGAAATTTGCACTGGACTTTTAGTTTCAAGTTGATTAACAACGGGAGTCTCGTCAATTGGCAGTTCATCTATATCAATATGCTTATTAGCAGGAGTAATCTCGTCAGTTTGCAGTTCTTCATCTATATCAATAAGTTGATTAACAGCAGTTGTCTCATCATTGTTAGTTTGTATTTCTTCATCTACATCAATAAGTTGATTAACAGCAGTAGTCTCATCATCGTTAGTTTGTAGTTCTTCATCTATATCAATAAGTTGATTAGCAAGAGTAATCTAGTCAGTTTGTAGTTCTTCATCTATATCAATAAACTGATTAGCAACAGAAGTCTCATCATCGTTAGTTTGTAGTAATTCTTCTTCTGTAATAATTAAAAACTAATTTAAAAGTTAATTAAATAATAATTAATGATTGCACTAGGAACTGAAGAGAATGAAATATTAGCACAAACCTAAGGGGAATTCAATAATAGATATATCTTTGACATTCTGGTGTATTAATGATTGCACTAAAAACTGAAGAGAATGAAATAATAGCACAAACCTAAGGGGAATTCAATAATAGATATATCTTTGACATTCTGGTGTATTAATGATTGCACTAAAAACTGAAGAGAATGAAATAATAGCACAAACCTAAGGGGAATTCAATAATAGATATATCTTTGACATTCTGGTGTATTAATGATTGCACTAAAAACTGAAGAGAATGAAATAATAGCACAAACCTAAGGAGAATTCAATAATAGATGTATCTCTGACATTCTGCTGTAAATTTCTATTTTCATATCTTAACTCTTTCTCCATGTACATTGAAGTTGCTTCAATGCATTGTTGAAGATTAAAGAAAGGCTGTCCAGTCTGTTCAAGCTTTTGTTGAAGAGTAGCTCTCACTTTATCTTTTGGAAATCCCATGGAAATTACTGTACATATAATATCCAACTCCATTAGAGTATTTAAATCAATTTCACTAATAACATTTTTAACTGGTACAGACAAATCATTACTTAGTGTTGCTGTTAGATTAGTAATAGGAGCTACAGGAGGTCTTTCTTGTTGAACCTGTAAAAATAAAATAAAAATAATGAAAATTCTATTTTTTTCAGTACTAGAATCTATAGTTTAGTCAATAAAAATTTAAACTGCACAATACACTTTCTACCTTATCAATGAAATCTTGTCCTTTTTTCAAAAGCAAGAAGTTACACTCTGGCTACCAGCATGCATGTTCATTCCTGGGCAGACCATTAGATTCCCAATTACGTATCATATTTCCATTTTCACAATGAAAACATCGCACATGATGACTTAGACCTGAATTAAAATCTAATATGAAGCAATAATAGACAGAGAGATACTCTTAGTAATTACAGTACAACATTTTTTCAAAGTTATTAAAACCTTATGCTCATAATAAAAATATCATGAATAACTTACCACAGTAAAAGAATCCTGCTTCTGCCAATTCTTCAGGTTTTTGTTTAACATCTTCTGGCCATCTGGCAAAACTTTTTACTCTACTCTCATATGTTAAATAGTCTGTTCGCTTAGGACCACTGTGTTGAGGTAAACACAATCTATGAAAATGTTCTCTTTCTTTCTTTCTTTAGAGATCCATCTTAAATTAAATAAAACATTCATTAAAAATATACATTAAGAAAGTATAATTATAAGAATTTTTTTTTCTCCATTATTTTCAGTAAATAGATAAATAATAATGCTTACTGCAATGTGTACCACAGACATCTATTTCCATCATCTTTCTATTTTGCAATTTAGGAATAGATGATAGGGAAAGTATTTTATCATATTTAATTGGAATATTTCTATCTGGCATTCCCCTTATAAATGGATATCTTGGAAAATGTTTCTCATGCTCTCTTCTAGGTGTCACCTTCTTTCCTCATTCCTACAATACCTCGACAGAAAACACAAGCACAATGATCATCTTTTCTAATATAGTAAAATCCATCACGTGCTAAATCACTTGGGTTTAACCATTTGATAGGCCAGTCTATAAAAGTTTCCAAATGCTCTCTCTCAAATTGCAAACTATCATAGGATGAAAATTTCTTTGATCTATTTAAATTCTGAGCAAACTCACAATCTAGACCCTTAAAATTTTCCAATTGATATTCTTCATTATTCAGTTTGTATACTGTTTAAATCAACAATAACCTCTGATGAATATTTATAACTGTTGGATCTTTTACCACAGATAAGAGGATGTTAACCGTAAAGTGTCGCGGGTGTGTGTATGTGTTTTTCCACTCCACACTAATATATATATGTAGTAATGTCGAGAAGTTTTTTTACATATTCTGTCATTATAATTTTAAATATAAAATCAATAAAGAGTTTATTTATTCAGGTTAGTAATGAAAATTTAAAGAAATAGAAATAATTTTTAATAACAAAATATACAGAAATACAAATTAATAACAAATGTAAACATTTACTTTTTTCATTTTTTTACACCCTGACACAAACTTTTATTCCATACAGCCAGTTTTGTTATTAAAAAAAATTATAAAAAATTAATTCATATATTCTGGAAATTCAAATAACATAAAACTCATAGTTCTGATAATAATTTTCTATGATCCTAAAATTTTTTAGATGATTAAAGTATCACCATCATATAATATTCTTCCTTTCACAAAAAAATTTACCAACATAGAATTCACTCATCTGGCAGTAGTCTAAAGTCCACAGGATGTTACATCCTTTACAGTATAGGATATAACATCCTGTTTCACTGATGTCTTTTTTTTATATCAGCTTATGATGACAAACTAGAAAATTTTCATATGATGGTAAAATATTTTTTACCATGGTAAAATATTTTTTACCATGGTAAAATATTTTTTACCATGGTAAAATATTTTTTACCATCTCATTAAATGTAAACATAACTTTTACACCCTAAAACACTATCTCATTTCAGTTTGCCTTTTTACTGTTCACTTACATATTCGGCTATATGTAGTATCCATCTTTTCTAAGAGAATCAATTATTTCATTTTTGAAATTTTCTTCCCTCATTTGAAAGACATCGAAGACTTTATGCTTGAAGCGGAAGCATGTAATATTAACAGGGTAAAATGTAATAAGCATTTCTCCTCATCTGTATTCATAACATTTGTTTTTGCCACAAACAGCCTTCATCTCCATGAAAATATGTCTATCCTTGTAAGCCATTCTGTCAAGTAGTTGGTAAAAAATGGAATTGACTTTAACAGAGTAGCAGATGTGATACAGGCAGTCTACTTTTGCTAAATCCACCTTAATGATGTCCTTATCAATCAAGTGTTCTTCCCAGTCAGAAATTTTACGTTGAAACATATCCTGATGTTTAAGGGCATTACCCACCAAGTAGTAAATGTCAGAAATTGATGATACTTCTTTTGTAATAGACTTGAAGCATTTTTGTTTCTGCATAGCCCAATAAGCTTCTATATTATCTGTTTGTATTTCTTCAATACCATTACCAAAATCTTCCATATTTCTTCAGCAGTTTAGTGGTATATCGTGAAGAAATCAACTCTTGAGTAGAGCCTATGACACACTTATCTGAAAAATAATTCAATAAAATTTAGACATTTTTAGCGTAACACACTTTATTCTGAATAAAAGAACAAGAAATAGCCCATTAATTTCAAATTTCTATAATAAAGATTCTAAATATATATTTTCTATTACTTGTTTTTTAATTTTTCATCAATATCCTCTTAAATAATTAAATTGTTGATATATACAGACTAATGTATTTTTTAAATTAGTCTCACTAACTTATTAAAAAACTATCAGTTCTCAGCTGTGGACTAATGTTTTTATATCAGATTGAATGATAAACAGGATGTAACATCTGGGGAATTTTTCTAATTGTACAAATTGAGATGACAAACAGGATGTAGAATTAGGGGGGGGGGTGTTAGCTGGTTATTTACATTAATACTTTATTAAAATATTTTACAATTATAAAAATTTTCACTTTTTTATAATTTACCATTACAAAATATTACAAACATTTTATCATTATAGAATATTTCTTTATATATCATAGAATATTTTACCACTATACACAAAAATTAAAAATTTTTACCACCATAGAAAAATTTCTGATTTTGATTTTAAATATAATTCTTTACATTTATATAAAATTATTAAAGATGAACTCGAACTTGGCCTTTCATTAATGTATACATAATCAATGCAAAATCATTGCCATAATTATTTGTACTGCAGAAAAACTTATCACAGTTAATGTAATACAGACAATTAATTTTTTCTTTAGTCATTGAATTTCTTTACTACTACTACTACTACTTCTTCTTCCGACACATCTCTAGAAAAAGAAATACGAACAAAAATTTTCTTATAGTCTAGAGAATTGCCCGTTTATAAATGTCCGACTGAAACTGTCGAGACCTCATTTACATAAAACTTTAGTGAGGAAATCGATGACATGATGTTGTTGTTTCCTTCAAAAATTTATCAAAGTTCTGAATTTTTTGAAACAAAAAATTAGATTCCATATATTGTAAATTCTTGATTGAATCTATTAATTCAGAAAAATAGTCTTCTTCCTCTACCACCATCAGTAACTGATCTCTAACTCTTAGATCAAAATTACATCCAAAGTCACATTTTTTGGCTAACTTTTTCAAATCTTCGTATAAATCCATCAAGGATTCATCATGTCTTTTCTTCCTTTTTTGTAAGTCTATCAAACTGTAATGATATTCTGGGTTCACTATATAATGATTTTTTAATTTCATTACCAAATCATTGTAACTCAGTGGTTGTGGTAATTTTGGTGTACACAAATAACCTAAAATGATATAAATTTCTAAGCCTATACACATTAATAAGATGTTTCTCTTTTCATCATCATTGTCAATTTTCCAATGAACGAAGTGAATTTCTAATAAATTTAGCCATAGCTCAAAATGAATCGTATCTGGATTAAAAGGCTCTATTCTTTGTAGTAATTCAGTAGTCACATCGATTGTTTTCTATTAAGACAAAAAATGTCTTAAAAAACTGCGTCTTGTGCGTATTGCAGTATAGAGCACTGCCGTTCTTATGATAGTTATTATACAATGCACTTTATATACATTCTTTGTGAATTTAATATTTCTCATAAAATGTTAGGTTAAACTAATACTATTTTCTATATCGAGTCCTTAACTACATATATATATGTATATATATATATATATATATATATATATATATATATATATATATATATATATATATATGTATATATGTCGTGCCAAATAGGCAGAACTTGAGATCTTTGCTTAAATAGCAACGCTCATCTTGCCATATAGGACAAGTGAAAATTTGTGTATACAATAATTTCTTCAAAATCATTCTGAACCTAACGAAAAAAATATATTTCACTGTGTTTGTTTAATATTAAATTACTGTAAACAAATCTAAAATATATTTAGTTGGGTTAAGCTAAAATAAATTGCGCTTGTTATAATAAGGTTATGTAAGTTTTCTAAGATTCTTTTGTTGCAACATTATAAATTTTTACATTAACATTAATGAAAAAAATATATCTTTAAACGTATAAGAGAAAATTTCAGAAAGGAATTAATTTTAAATGAGTTCTTGCTAATTGACCAGTTAATTATTAGATTAAAATTATGAATAAAATTATAAAATGATATAAAAATGATAAAAATAAAAAAACAGAATGTAATGCCTATATATACTCACTAGGGGAATGGGAGTATCTAACATTAAGGTTATTGCCTATATATAATAGGTTGGTGAGGATATTTAGTAGTGTTGGTGTATTTTATCTACCTTTAGACACTAAAGTTAGTATAGTTTTTCAAGATTTTTTCCTGAGACACATCATCATTAAAGTAAAAAAATGATAGATTGAAATAAGTTATTTGAGTTGTTATTCCTATACTTTTACTGGTTTGGTATGACAGAGGAACCAGAGTAGAGAATGAATCACCATTTACAAAACTTTTGATAGTAATCTATATGTAGAATAATAAATATAATAAAACTAAAAATATTTAATATCCATAATATTCAGTGTTGTGTTCTCGATTCTAAGAGCCTTTAGATGACATAATTCAGTATCAAGGACAAATTTAATATCCATAATTCATTTTGTTGTGTTCCAAGCTTTAAGGTGACGTAATTCAGTATAAAAAGACTCATTACCTCCTACCTCTTATTTTTCTAATTTATGTATTCTGCTTTATAATTAGTTCAAACATTTGACCAGAAATATTCAAATATGTACATGTAGGAGGAGTAAAAGAAAGGCAGATTGAAAAACATTTTATATTTTGTGAAATAAAACAGTAAATACTCTAAATTTTGCCAGCAATAGGTTAACAACTCCCTTTTTCTTCATTAAATATACATGAAATTTTGTGCTAGTTAGTGTGTAGTCATAAGTGTGAAGCATGGTCAGTTAAACTAAATTTATTACATTTTGTTCTTCATCTAGGTCTCTAATTCGTTTTTTTCATTGGTTTTTGTTCATTTTGTTCTTAGAACTAATTTTCAGTATTTTTTCTATTTCCATTTTCATTTCAAATTTTAGAAATTTTTCAAGCAAAAACTCACATTTGAAACATTCCATATTCTTTATCTTAGTCATTAATTCAGGTAAATAGTCTTCTTCCTCTACTGCCATCAGTAACTGATCTCTAACTCTTAGATCAAAATTTTTACCAAAGTCACATTTCCCTGCTAACCTTTCCAAATCGTCATATAAATCTATCAAAGATTCATTATTTCTTTTCTTTCTTGTTTGTAAGTCCATCAAACTGTAATGATATTCTGGTTTCACTATGTAATGATTTTCCAGTTTTATTATCAGATCATTGTAGCTCAAAGTTTGTGGTAATTTTGGTGCACATAAAAATCCTAAACTTTTATAAGATTCTAAGCCTACACACAATAACAAAATGTTTCTCTTATCATCATCATCATCATTGATTTTCAAATGAGCGAAATGAACTTCCAGTAAACTTGGCCATAATCCAAAAGACATTATTTTTGGATCACAAGGCTCCAACTTTTGCAGTAAATTTGAGGTCCCCATTTTCATATAAATTTTTGATATTTATGATGATTCAGAATTCGCCATCCATGTCTTTTAAAAACTTGATATTTATGATGCAACCACGTCTTGATCCAAAAGTCGGCATATTTTTTAAGAACTTGATATTTATGATGATGAACCAGAAGTCACCATGTCTTCTAATGATTGCTGAAATTTTTATAGTTGATGCTGGCGATCTTAAGGGTTCTTATATGTGCCACTACGTGTATATATATATATATATATATATATATATATATATATATATATATATATATATATATATATATATATATATATATATATATGTCGTGCCGAATAATCAGAATTTGCGATCTTGGCTTAAATAGCAACGTTCATCTTGCCATATAGGACAAGTGAAAATTTGTGTATGCAATAATTTCACCAAAATCATTCTGAACCTAACGAAAAAAATATATTTCACTGTGTTTGTTTAGCATTAAATTACTGTAAACAAATCTAAAATATATTTAGTTGAGTTAGGATAAAATAAATTGTTCTTGTTATAAAAAGGTTAGGTAAGTTTTCTAAGATTCTTTTGGTGCAAAATTAAATTCTTTTACATTAACATTAATGAAAAAAATATATCTTTAAACATATAAGAGAAAACTTTAGAAAGGAATTAATTTTAAATGAGTTCTTGCTAATTGACCAGTTTTACTTATTCAGCACGACATATACACACACACACACATATATATATATATATATATATATATATATATATATATATATATATATATATATATATATATATATATATATATATCTATATATTTATATATATATATATATATATATATATATATATATATATATATATATATATATATATATATATATATATGTCGTGCCGAATAGGCAGAACTTCCGATCTTGGCTTAAATAGCAACGCTCATCTTGCCATATAGGACAAGCTAAAATTTGTGTATGCAATAATTTCGCAAAAAATTCTTAGAAAAAAATATATTTCATAGTATTAAATTACTGAGTATAGGCTAAAATACTTGTTATAAAATAGGTAAAAGCAAAATTATAAAAAATATTGTCTTTAAACACTTAATTTTAAATGAAAAAGCTGACATATATATATATATATATATATATATATATATATATATATATATATATATATATATATATATATATATATATATATATATATATTTATATATATATATATATATATATATATATATATATATATATATATATATATATAATTCTTAGATGTATTATATGTGTCCACAAAAAAGCTGTTGTTATATGCGTCTCTGCAGTACAGGATGTAATATCCTATTTCTCAACTGGTAACTTATAATGACAAACAGTAGAAAATTTTTCTATGATTACATAAATTTTGTTAGTATCATATAAAATATTTTACTAACAGAATTCACTCCATTTGGTAGTAGTCTAAAGTTCACAGGATGTTACATCCTGTGCAGTACAGGAAGTAACATCCTGTTTCTCAATGGTGGCTCATGGCAAACAGTAGAAAGTTTTTCTATGATGGTAATATATTTTTTATGATCATATAAATATTTTACATTCATATAATAATTTTATTTAATTGTAAAAAAATTTTATATGATCATGGTCTTGATATGTACCATTTACCATAACTTAAAATTTTTAGTATCATAAAAAATAAAACATTTACTGAAAAATATATAATCCTTTACTTTTTTTGGATTTTCTCAACTGTCTATTTTTATATCAGCTTAAGATGACAAATAGGATATAGCATCTGGGAATTGGTTTGTTGTTTACCAGATAGTAAAATATTTTTTAGGATTAAAATTTTTTTTTTACCAGATAGTAAAATATTTTTTAGGATTAAAATTTTTTTTTTATGATGATAAAATCATTTCTATGAAGGTAAAATATATTTTACAATCTTTTAAAAAAAACTACCTATTACTAAAAATAACTAAGAAGATATTGGTAAGTTTTAATATTTCTCAATTATAAGAGAAAATTTTTTATTTTTGTCTTTTCTTCTTTTTCTTGTTGTCATTTAGAATCCATTATATACATATGTGTATATATATATATATATATATATATATATATATATATATATATATATATATATAGATATATATATATATATCTATATATATATATATATATATATATATATATATATATATATATATATATATATATATATATATATATATATATAAGTCGTACCGAATATGTAAAACTGGTCAATTAGCAAGAACTCATTTAAAATTAATTCCTTTCTGAAATTTTCTCTTATACATTTAAAGATATATTTTTTTCATTAATGTTAATGTAAAAATTTATAATTTTGCAACAAAAAGAATCTTAGAAAACTTACATAACCTTATTATAACAAGCGCAATTTATTTTAGCCTAACCCAACTAAATATATTTTAGATTTGTTTACAGTAATTTAATATTAAACAAACACAGTGAAATATATTTTTTTCGTTAGGTTCAGAATGATTTTGGAGAAATTATTGTATACACAAATTTTCACTTTTCCTATATTTAAGCCAAGATCGCAAGTTCTGCCTATTCGGCACGACATATATATATATATATATATATATATATATATATATATATATATATATATATATATATATATATATATATATATATATATATTTATATATATATATATACCTCAACGCACCACTCACCTTTTTTCCCTCATCAATTCTATGATTAACCTCATCCTTCATAAATCCATCCGCCGACACGTCAACTCCCAAGTATCTGAAAACATTCACTTCTTCCATACTCCTCCTCCCCAATTTGATATCCAATTTTTCTTTATCTAAATCATTTGACACCCTCATCACCTTACTCTTTTCTATGTTCACTTTCAACTTTCTACCTTTACACACATTCCCAAACTCATCCACTAACCTTTGCAATTTTTCTTTAGAATCTCCCATAAGCACAGTATCATCAGCAAAAAGTAACTGTGTCAATTCCCATTTTGAATTTGATTCCCCATAATTTAATCCCACCCCTCTCCCAAACACCCTAGCAATTACTTCCTTTACAACCCCATCTATAAATATATTAAACAACCATGGTGACATTACACATCCCTGTCTAAGACCTACTTTTACCGGGAAGTAGTCTCCCTCTCTTCTACACACCCTAACCTGAGCCTCACTATCCTCATAAAAACTCTTTACAGCATTTAATAACTTACCACCTATTCCATATACTTGCAACATCTGCCACATTGCTCCTCTATCCACTCTATCATATGCCTTTTCTAAATCCATAAATGCAATAAAAACTTCCCTATCTTTATCTAAATACTGTTCACATATATGCTTCAATGTAAACACCTGATCTACACATCCCCTACCCACTCTAAAACCTCCTTGCTCATCCGCAATCTTACATTCTGTCTTACCTCTAATTCTTTCAATTATAACCCTACCGTACACTTTTCCTGGTATACTCAGTAAGCTTATTCCTCTATAATTTTTACAGTCTCTTTTGTCCCCTTTCCCTTTATATAAAGGGACTATACATGCTCTCTGCCAATCCCTAGGTACCTTCCCCTCTTTCATACATTTATTAAACAAAAGTACCAACCACTCCAACACTATATCCCCCCCTGCTTTTAACATTTCTGTCATGATCCCATCAGTTCCAGCTGCTTTACCCCCTTTCATTTTACGTAATGCCTCACGTACCTCCCCCACACTTACATTCTGCTCTTCTTCACTCCTAAAAGATGGTATACCTCCCTGACCAGTGCATGAAATTACTGCCTCTGTTTCTTCCTTAACATTTAAAAGTTCCTCAAAAAACGTTATCTATGGAGGCAAAGAAGGGAATGTATGAAAGTATAGTAGTACCAACACTCTTATATGGGTGTGAAGCTTGGGTGGTAAATGCAGCAGCGAGGAGACGGTTGGAGGCAGCGGAGATGTCCTGTTTAAGGGCAATGTGTGGTGTAAATATTATGCAGAAAATTCGGAGTGTGGAAATTAGGAGAAGGTGTGGAGTTAATAAAAGTATTAGTCAGAGGGCAGAAGAGGGGTTGTTGAGGTGGTTTGGTCATTTAGAGAGAATGGATCACAGTAGAATGACATGGAAAGCATATAAATCTATAGGGGAAGGAAGGCGGGGTAGGGGTCGTCCTCGAAAGGGTTGGAGAGAGGGGGTAAAGGAGGTTTTGTGGGTAAGGGGCTTGGACTTCCAGCAAGCGTGCGTGAGCGTGTTAGATAGGAGTGAATGGAGACGAATGGTACTTGGGACCTGACGATCTGTTGGAGTGTGAGCAGGGTAATATTTAGTGAAGGGATTCAGGGAAACCGGTTATTTTCATATAGTCGGACTTGAGTCCTGGAAATGGGAAGTACAATGCCTGCACTTTAAAGGAGGGGTTTGGGATATTGGCAGTTTGGAGGGATATGTTGTGTATCTTTATATGTTTATGCTTCTAGACTGTTGTATTCTGAGCACCTCTGCAAAAACAGTGATAATGTGCGAGTGTGGTGAAAGTGTTGAATGATGATGAAAGTATTTTCTTTTTGGGGATTTTCTTTCTTTTTTGGGTCACCCTGCCTCGGTGGGAGACGGCCGACTTGTTGAAAAAAAAAAAAAAAAAAAAAAAAAAAAAAAATATATATATATATATATATATATATATATATATATATATATATATATATATATATATATATATATATATATATATATATATATATATATATATATATATATATATATGTAGTTAAGGACTCGATATAGAAAATAGTATTAGGTTAACCTAACATTTTATGAGAAATATTAAATTCACAAAGAATGTATATAAAGTGCATTGTATAGTAACTATCATAAGAATGGCAGTGCTCTATACTGCAATACGCACAAGACGCAGTTTTTTAAGACATTTTTTGTCCTAATAGAAAACAGTCGATGTGACTACTGAATTAGAATAGAGCCTTTTAATCCAGATATGATTCATTTAGAGTTATGGCTAAATTTATTAGAAATTCACTATTTTCATTGGAAAATTGACATTGATGATGAAAAGAGAAACATCTTATTAATGTGTATAGGCTTAGAAACTTATATCATTTTAGGTTATTTGTGTACACCAAAATTACCACAAGCACTGAGTTACAATGATTTGGTAATAAAATTAAAAAATCATTATATAGTGAAACCAAAATATCATTACAGTTTGATAGACTTACAAAAAAGGAAGAAAAGACATGAGAATCCTTGATGGATTTATATGAAGATTTGAAAAAGTTAGCCAAAAAATGTGACTTTGGATGTAATTTTGATCTAAGAGTTAGAGATTAGTTACTGATGGTGGTAGAGGAAGAAGACTATTTTTCTGAATTAATAGATTCAATCAAGAATTTACAATATATGGAATCTAATTTTTTGTTTCAAAAAATTCAGAACTTTGATAAATTTTTGAAGGAAAAAATTCTGAACGATTTTTTAAGGAATAACAAAGAAGACATAGAAACAACAACATCATGTCATTGATTTCCTCACTAAAGTCTTATGTAAATGAGGTCTCGACAGTTTCAGTCGGACATTTATAAACGGGCAATTCTCTAGACTATCAGAAAATTTTTGTTCGTATTACTTTTTCTAGCGATGTGTGGGAAGAAGAAGTAGTAGTAGTAGTAAAGAAATTCAATGACTAAAGAAAAAATTAATTGTCTGTATTACATTAACTGTGATAAGTTTATCTGCAGTACAAATAATTATGGCAATGATTTTGCATTGATTATGTATACATTAATCAAAGGCTGAGTTCGAGTTCATATTTAATAATTTTATATAAATGTAAGGAATTATATTTAAAATCAAAATCAGAAATTTTTCTAATGGTAAAAATTTTAAATTTTTTGTGTATAGTGGTAAAATATTCTATGATACATAAAAAAATATTCTATAATGATAAAATGTTTGTAATATTTTGTAATGGTAAATTATAAAAAAGTGAAAATTTTTATAATTATAAAATAGTTTAATACAGTATTAATGTAAATAACCAGCTAACACCCCCCCCCTAATTCTACATCCTGTTTGTCATCTCAATATGTACAATTAGAAAAATTCCCCAGATGTTACATCCTGTTTATCATTCAATCTGATATAAAAACATTAGTCCACAGCTGAGAACTGATAGTTTTTAATAAGTTAGTGAGACTAATTTAAATAATACATTAGTCTGTATATATCAACAATTTAATTATTTAAGAGGATATTGATGAAAAATTAAAAAAAACAAGTAATAGAAAAGATATATTTAGAATCTTTATTATAGAAATTTGAAATTAATAGGCTATTTCTTGTTCTTTTATTCAGAATAAAGTGTGTTACGCTAAAAATGTCTAAATTTTATTGAATTATTTTTCAGATAAGTGTGTCATAGACTCTACTCAAGAGTTGATTTCTTCACCATATACCACTAAACTGCTGAAGAAATATGGAAGATTTTGGTAATGGTATTGAAGAAATACAAACAGATAATACAGAAGCTTATTGGACTATGCAGAAACAAAAATGCTTCAAGTCTATTATAAAAGAAGTATCATCAATTTCTGACATTTACTACTTGGTGGGTAATGCCCTTAAACATCAGGATATGTTTCAACGTAAAATTTCTGACTGGGAAGAACACTTGATTGATAAGGACATCATTAAGGTGGATTTAGCAAAAGTAGACTGCTTGTATCACATCTGCTACTCTGTTAAAGTCAATTCCATTTTTTACTAACTACTTGTCAGAATGGCTTTCAAGGATAGACATATTTTCGTGGAGATGAAGGCTGCTTGGGGCAAAAATAAATGTTTTGAATACATAGGGGGAGAAATGCTTATTACATTTTACCCTGTTAATATTACATGCTTCCACTTCAAGCGTAATGTCTTTGATGTCTTTCAAATGAGGGAAGAAAATTTCAAAAAATAAATAATTAATTCTCTTAGAAAAGATGGATACTACATATAGCCGAATATGTAAGTGAACAGTAAAAAGGCAAACTGAAATGAGATAGTGTTTTAGGGTGTAAAAGTTATGTTTACATTTAATGAGATGGTAAAAAATATTTTACCATGGTAAAAAATATTTTACCATGGTAAAAAATATTTTACCATGGTAAAAAATATTTTACCATCATATGAAAATTTTCTAGTTTGTCATCATAAGCTGATATAAAAAAAGACTCCAGTGAAACAGGATGTTATATCCTGTACTGTAAAGGATGTAACATCCTGTGGACTTTAGACTACTGCCAGATAAGTGAATTCTATGTTGGTAAAATTTTTTGTGAAAGGAAGAATATTATATGATGGTAATACTTTAATCATCTAAAAATTTTTAGGATCTCATAAAATTATTATCAAAACTATGAGTTTTATGTTATTTGAATTTCCAGAATATATGAATTAATTTTTTATAATTTTTTTAATAACAAAACTGGCTGTATGGAATAAAAGTTTGTCTCAGGGTGTAAAAAAATGAAAAAAAGTAAATGTTTACATTTGATATTAATTTGTATTTCTGTATATTTTGTTATTAAAAATTATTTCTATTTCTTTAAATTTTCATTACTAACCTGAATAAAAAACTCTTTATTGATTTTATATTTAAAATTATAATGACAGAATATGTAAAAAAACTTCTCGACATTACTACATATATACATTAGTGTGGAGTGCAAAAACACACACACACACCTGTGACACTATATGGTTAACATCCTCTTATCTGTGGTAAAAGATCCAACAGTTATAAATATTCATCAGAGGTTATTGTTGATTTAAACAGTATACAAACTGAATAATGAAGAATATCAATTGGAAAATTTTAAGGGTTTGCTCAGAATTTAAATAGATCAAAGAAATTTTCATCCTATGATAGTTTGCAATTTGAGAGAGAGCATTTGGAAACTTTTATAGACTGGCCTATCAAATGGTTAAACCCAAGTGATTTAGCACATGATGGATTTTACTATATTAGAAAAGATGATCATTGTGCTTGTGTTTTCTGTCGAGGTATTGTAGGAATGTCGGAAGAAGGTGACACCTAGAAGAGAGCATGAGAAACATTTTCCAAGATGTCCATTTATAAGGGGAATGCCAGTTGGAAATATTCCAATTAAATATGATAAAATACTTTCCCTATCATCTATTCCTAAATTGCAAAATAGAAAGATGATAAAAATAGATGTCTGTGGTACACATTGCAGTAAGCATTATTATTTATCTATTTACTGAAAATAATGGAGAAAAAAAAATTCTTATAATTATATTTTCTTAATGTATATTTTTAAAGTATGTTTTATTTAATTTAAGATGGATCTCTAAAGAAATGAAGAGAACATTTTCATAGATTGTGTTTACCTCAACACAGTGGTCCTAAGCGAACAGACTATTTAACATACGAGAGTAGAGTAAAAAGTTTTGCCAGATGGCCAGAAGATGTTAAACAAAAACCTAAAGAATTGGCAGAAGCAGGATTCTTTTACTATGGTAAGTTATTCATGATATTTTTATTATGAGCATAAGGTTTTAATAACTTGGAAAAAATGTTGTACTGTAATTACTAAGAGTATCTCTCTGTCTATTATTGCTTCATATTAGATTTTAATTCAGGTCTAAGTCATTATGTGCGATGTTTTCATTGTGGAAATGGGATACGTAATTGGGAATCTAATGGTCTGCCCAGGAATGAACATGCATGCTGGTACCCAGAGTGTAACTTCTTGCTTTTGAAAAAAGGACAAGATTTCATTGACAAGGTAGAAAGTGTATTGTGCAATTTAAATTTTTATTGACTAAACTATAGATTCTAGTACTGAAAAAAATAGAATTTTCATTATTTTTATTTTATTTTTACAGGTTCAACAAGAAAGACATCCTGTAGCTCCTATTACTAATCTAACAGCAACACTAAGTAATGATTTGTCTGTACCAGTTAAAAATGTTATAAGTGAAATTGATTTAAATACTCTAATGGAGTTGGATATTATATGTACAGTAATTTCCATGGGATTTCCAAAAGATAAAGTGAGAGCTACTCTTCAACAAAAGCTTGAACAGACTGGACAGCCTTTCTTTAATCTTCAACAATGCATTGAAGCAACTTCAACGTACATGGAGAAAGAGTTAAGATATGAAAATAGAAATTTACAGCAGAATGTCGAAGATTCATCTATTATTGAATTCCCCTTAGGTTTGTGCTATTATTTCATTCTCTTCAGTTTTTAGTGCAATCATTAATACACCAGAATGTCAAAGATATATCTATTATTGAATTCCCCTTAGGTTTGTGCTAATATTTCATTCTCTTCAGTTTTTAGTGCAATCATTAATTATTATTTAATTAACTTTTAAATTAGTTTTTAATTATTAGAGAAGAAGAATTGCTACAAACTAATGATGATGAGAGTACTGTTGCTAATCAGTTTATTGATATAGATGAAGAGCTACAAACTGACTAGATTACTCTTGCTAATCAACTTATTGATATAGATGAAGAAATACAAACTAACAATGATGAGACTACTGCTGTTAATCAACTTATTGATATAGATGAAGAACTACAAACTGACGAGATTACTCCTGCTAATTAGCATATTGATATAGATGAACTGCCAATTGACGAGACTACCATTGTTAATCAACTTGAAACTAAAAGTCCAGTGCAAATTTCTTCAACAAAACTTCAACAATCTTGTAAGTATTTATATTTATTTTAACTACTTTATATTATATTGTTAATTTATTTATGTTAAATTTAGTAATTCTTGTTAATTGATTTATGTTAAATTCAGTATTTTTATTTTCCAGATCAAGAACTTGTAACAGAAGAGGAATTGGAGAATATTTGTAAAATTTGTATGGACTCAGAGAGACAGATAGTTTTTTGCCATGCAAACACATGGTTTCATGTTCTTCATGTTCTGCAGTACTAGAAAAATGTCCATTTTGTAGAGAATCAATACAAAGTGCAATAAAACCAATTATATCTTGAAAAAGGTTATTGTACCTCCTTCCTCAACTCAAAATGGAACTTCTTGATGACCAGAGAGAACTACAACTACCATCACCTTCGAGCAAACAGAAGGAAATTCAACTACTGCCATTAGACAGTTATAATGAATGAGTGAAAATGAATTTTTTTCCGGATGTTGGTTATGTACTGGGAATTGAAATTGGAAGTTATAGTACTTATGGTGATGTGAATATAGAAAAAAGAGAAGAAAATTATTATACTGGTAATTGTATTGAAGAAACAAGATCAGCTGATGTAGAAGCATCAGGTTCTATTCAGAAGAGCACACAGTGTAGTAGTAGTAGTAGGTGGAGGAGAATGAGGAGAAGAAGAAGTCGTAATGTGAGGGGCCAGAAGGAAATTCAACTACAGCCTTTGGACAGTTATAATGAATGGAGTGAAAAAAATTACTCTTTGATGAATTTTTTTCTGGATGTTGGTTATGTACCGGGAATTGAAATTGGAAGTTATAGTGCTTATGGTGCTTACGGTGATATGAATATAGAAAAAAAGAGATGAAAATTATTATACTGGTAATTGTATTGAAGAAACAAGATCAGCTGATGTAGAAGTATCAGGTTCTACTCAGAAACAAAAAAAAAAAATTCAAGTCTCTTGTTAAAGAGATATGAACAATTTCTGAAATTTATAACATGGTGGGTAATGCTCTCAAATGTCAGTCAATGTTTAAACGTAATTTTAGCTGTTGGGAAAAATTTTCATTGAATTACAGAGAATTGGTAAAATTTAAGGTGGATTTAAAAAAAGTTGATAGTTTATACCATATTTATCAACACCAAAATGATGACATTGATGGAGACAGTTATTACGAACTATTGCTTCAAATGAAATATGAGAATGAATATATTTTTGTTGAGATGATTGCTAGTTTAAATAATAAAGATATTTTTGATTTTGAAAATGGTAGAGTAAGAAGAGGAGAGGATGAAATTATAGAAAGAGGTAATATAAATATTACCTACTACCCCATTAATATTATTACCAGTAATAGTATTTTAAATAGAATGACAATTTTTTTTTATTTTAATATTGATTTTCTACTTAGTTCACTAAGAGAAGAAGGTTATAAAATTGATAGCAATGTTTTGAATATTTGTAGGTTGATGATGATGATGATGAGGAAAAAGAAATAGAAGGGATGGATGGATAAATGAAAAAATGACTTGATAAAATGGAGTATTCAAACTGGAATTTATCTGTTAAGTTGTATACAAGTTGTATATTATATATGTCATAAACAAGTTTAAAGTTTCATGTTAATGTAGTTTTCTCATGTTGTATTGAAAGGAAATAAATGATAATTGTTTTTTAATTTCAATGTTATAAGATTTTGTAAGAGATTGTATTTCATAAAAAAAAAAATAACCCTCAATAGTGTGATCAAAAATATTTTATAATAATATAAAATTATAACAATTATTCTATGATGGTAAAATCTTATTCTGTGTTTATAAAATATTTTTGTAGGATCATAGTTTTAAAATTATTATACAATGGTAAAATCTCTTGTGATGATAAAATATCTATGACAATAAAATCTTTTCTCTGATGATAAAATATTTTTGGCATTATATAAATAATTTTTTTAGATTTATGATCATAAAACAAAAATACATATTTTTTCATCATCATATAAATTTTTTTCTATGATTATGAAATACTTTTCTATGTATATATAAGATTGTACCATCAGAATTTTTTTTCTATGATCCCATGTGGTCTTGATAAATATATCACTGAAAATTTTAAAAATAAAACACACTGAAAAATATGTATCATTATGAAAATTTTTAACCATAACAGAAACTAACCCACTTTATCTGGCAGTATTCTTAGTCTACAGTATGAAATATCCTATTTTTTTTAAGAGATGACAAACAGGATGTAGTAGAAGTAGCAGTTGTGGTAGTAGGACTAACAATGGTAGGAGGATCATTCAAATTTAAACAGATAACAAGAGAGGTACTAGAAAGAGGAAGAGGATGAGGGGAAGGAAGAGGGAGAGGAGGAGAAGAAGGAGGAGGGGGAGTATGAGGAGGAGAATAGGGGGGAGGAGAAGAAGAAGGAGGAGGTGGGGAGAATAAGGAGGAGGAGAAGAGAAATAAGGAAGAGGAGGGGGAGGGGAATAAGTAGAAATAGAAGGAGTAGAGTTAGGTGTTTGAAGATTGGACAGAAGAGGTTTTTTTTCAAGAATTTTAGAAATTGAGGGCATTTTCATTTATTAGAAAATTATTGTAATATCTATTCCACACACCTGAAATAAAACAAATAAAAATTAATATTTCATATTTTTTAGTTCAGTTTTAAATAACACTTGATTTTTTTTTAATAAAATGTTGTCTTTTTAATTTTATATACCTAAGGGTAATAATATGACACAGTTTTATATGCTTTAAGTAAATAAATTAAATAAAATGTACATAAAATTCACAAAATATATATAAAATTAACAATTCATGTTTTTAGGTATAAAATTATTTCATGGTCTGTTAGGCTCATCAACCTATGACAATTATGATCAATACTCTTAAAATATATATATATAAGAATTGAAAATTACTGCCACAGGCTAATTTGTCAATATCTTTCCATTTCCGAAGAGTATGAAGAATCTTATTCCTAACTTAGAACGAAAAATAATAGTTCAGTTTTTAATTAATTAACTAATCTATCTTTTCTGGGCATAAAGTTAGAAAGGGTATAAAAAGTTTGAAGCTGGCAGGGTGCTTATAAACCTATAAACCTGTTACAGTGTTGTTCTCTATAATATAAGAAAAACAATTTAACAGATTTGCTGGCCAATATCTAGGTAGTTTTTCTGACTTACTTGATGAAGTGATTGCGAGAATTGATAGAGCTGATGTTAATAAGAGAGAGTGGTTCCATTAATTTATTACAGTTTTCCTCTTTCTCAAATATATATATATAAGAATTGAAGAATACTGTGACAAACTAATTTACCAATATTTATTTTTTAAATATTCCATTTCCGAAGAATATTATTTAACTTTAAATACAAAAAGTGATAAGAGTGTAAATTTAATTAATTACTAATCTACCATTTTTCGTGAATAAAGTTAAAAAAATGTTTCTAATTCATTGGCAGGGCATTTATAGTCCAATAAACCTACTACAATGTTCCTTATCTTCTTTTATAATATAAGAATAAGAAAGAGCATTTTAGCAAGCCTATTGGCTAATCGTAAATTTAGTTGTTTTAGTATTTATAATTCACAGTATTTAGTTATTTCCAAAGAGTATCAGGGTAATAAAACTATAATTTAATACTCTTATGAAATAATATAAATACACATTTTAAAAACACAACGAGGTTATATTATAAAAAATAAATGTTAAATAACTTACCGTTAAGGAGAAAAGGATATGGATAGAGATGATGGTAAGAGAGAGTGTGTGTGTGTGTGTGTGAGATGGATCCGCTTATGTATAGTTACACGAGTTATCAAATGTTGCTATTCAAGTTTTCACCGCTCATAAATTATTAGCATTTTCTTTCATCTATAACTAAAATGTTATTTTCATATTTATATTTTGGATGAAAAATTTCTTTTAAAGAATATTCACCCAATGTTTTCATTGTTGTAATCTGATAAAACTGTAAAATTTTGGAAACTATATTTTCTGGGCTAAATATATTATGCCATTCTTTTCCTCCAACACAAATAATGTTGGGAAACTCAGTACCAAATTCCATGTATTCAACATAACTGGAATTTGATATATTGTATATTAAACGAAAATATTGTATTTCTGATTTTAATATATTTGCTTTTGACCAGTGATTATTTAAACAATTCAATGATTCAAAAATAATTAGTGTGACATTGGTTAGTTTCTTTATCTTTTCAATTATTTCTTACACATTATTATTCATTCTATCTTTTAAAACAATTATAAAATCATATTTTTCTAAAGATTTTCTTTTTAACAAATCATAGTTATCTGTAATATGTAATAACGACGAGTCTAAATGGCCAAAATCTTCTTTTCACCGATTAAGTAAAAACTTCTTGTTATTGTGTTTAGTTAATAATAGAATTAATAATTCAAAAATATTTGAACCCACAAAATACTCCACTTCAATAATTTTGCCTTCATTTCGATAAAGATTAACCACTCCATCATTGAAGGAGAAGAATCATCTTTAATTTGATTTTCATATAAAAAAAGAGTGTAATAAAGGCTTAGGAATTGTATCTTACCTATTTCAGAATTATTAAACAATTCACAATTCATTAAAATCAAACATAAACCATAGAGACAATCTATGATTTCAAACAATGGATAAAAATTTGATATTTTTAATAATAAATATAATAAATATTGAACTTCACATCGGTATTGAGATAAAACTAATATCAAAATTATAAGCTGATGACAACCTTTAATGTAAAGTGGATGATTAAGTAATTTAACAACATATGAATAATATGGATGATTATGTAATTCTAATAAATCAGTTGTTAAATTATATATTTTATTATGCATTTCATGGTATTCAAGTATTTTTAAAAGTTGAAACATATCTTCGTTATTTATAATAAATGATCGCAAAATTTTTATAGAATCAATATATCTATTATTATCAGTTTTTCTAACAAAAGGACTTTGAAATAATGAATAAGGCTCTCTACAATATCGATAATAGAGTTGACGAAATGGCATAAAATGCTGATTAATATTCACATTTTGCCATTGCTTACAAACTAGAGCACAACAGTTTAACAAATCTTCATAAGGAAGTTGAGCAAAAATATCTTGGAGGAATATTTCTGATATTGTTACATTGTTCATTTATAAGAAGGTATTATTAGTGTTTTTTATAGTTTAATAAAAAAAATTACAATTAATTGATAATATATATATATTAATTTGTTTAAACTTCAAGTAATATTAATGTTTAAAACTTTGTGTTCCATTAATTGACAACTTCTTTTTATTGTTGTTATTAAAGAACCCTTAATATTTTCTTGTTATTTTCATATTTATATTATGATCTTACTTTTATTTCGATAAAGATTATTGACCACTCGCACTCATTCACACGGTCATTAGAGAATAATAATCTTTAATTCGATTTTTGTATAAAAAAACATAATCAATATCTAGGAATTGTGTCCACCTATTTCAAAGTTGAAATTAATTTTTATTATTAATAAAAAATAATCATAAAATTTTTATAGAATCAGTAAATTTCTTATCATTATTATCTGTTCATCTATCGAAGAGAATTTGAAATAATGAATAAGGTTGTTGTTATCCTTGAAAGTGAAATTCTTCAGACATTACTACTCCCCCTCCCAGTACGAAGAGGCCTTAATATTTTCTTGTTATTTTCGTATTGATAAATGGGATGGAAAATTCTTTCTAAAGTATACTCATCCAATATTGTCATTGTTGAAATCTGATAAAATTGTAAAATTTTGGAAACTACATCTTCTCTGCTATATGTATAACCACATTCTCTTCCTCCAACACAAATAAATAATACAATTTTGGGAAATTCAGTATCAAATTCCATATTTATAATAAAATCGAGACTAGATATATTGTATATTAAACGAAAATATTGTATTTCTGATTTTAATGTAATTACATTTGGCCAATAATAATTTAACAACCAATCAAATGATTCAAAAATAATTAGAGTGACATTGGTTAGTTTCTTTATCTTTTCGATTATTTCTTCCACAACATAACAGAGATAAAACACCTCAATTACTGGGAGCACTTGAGGTTCCTAAAATTGTATTCCCTGGAATGCAGGCGGGAGAGATACATGATTATATACACCTGGAAAATCCTAGAGGGACTAGTCCCGAACTTGCACGCAAAAATCACTCACTACGAAAGCAAAAGACTTGGCAGACGATGCAACATCCCCCCAATGAAAAGCAGGGGTGTCACTAGCACGTTAAGAGACCATACTATAAGTGTCAGGGGCCCGAGACTGTTCAACTGCCTCCCAGCATACATAAGGGGGATTACCAACAGACCCCTGGCAGTCTTCAAGCTGGCACTGGACAAGCACCTAAAGTCGGTTCCTGACCAGCCGGGCTATGGCTCGTACGTTGGTTTGCATGCTGCCAGCAACAACAGCCTGGTTGATCAGGCTCTGATCCACGAGGAGGCCTGGTCACAGACCGGGCTGCTGGGGCATTGACCCCCGGAAATCTCTCCAGGTAAACTCCAGGTAAACATTATTAACTTTAGTTTCCATTGAAAGGGTTATTTGGTCTATATCATTATCATTTCTATTTTTTAAAACAATTATGAAATATTCTTCTAAAGATATTTTTGACAAATAACAATAATTTGTAACAGTTACATTTTTGAAAATATGATTTAATAACGACGAGTTTAAATGACCTAAACCTTCTTTTATATTACTAACTAAAAATGTCTTGTTATTGTATTTAGTAAAGAGTAGAATTATCAACTCGAAAATACTCGAGCCTTGAAAGTACTCCACTTTAATAATCTTACTTTTGTTTCGATAAAGATGATAGACCGCTCGTGCTCGTTCGCACGTCATTAAATGATAAAAATCATCTTTAACTCGATTTTCGTATAAAAAAAAGAGCATAATAAATGTCTAGGAATTGTGTCTCACCTATTTCATCAGTGAACAAATTACAAGTCAAAAAAAATAAAACATAATCCATAGAGAAGATCTATGATTTCAAACAATGGTGAAAAATTTCATATTTTCAATAATAAATATAATAAATATTGAACTTCACTTTTGAATTAACATAAACTTATTATCAAAATTATAAGCTGGTGACAACCGTTCAAGTAAAGTGGGTTATTAAGTAATTTAATAGCATATGAATAATGTGGATGATTATGTAATTCTAATAAATCGTTTGTTAAATTGTAGATTTTATTATGTATTTCATGGTATTCAAGTATTTTTAAAAGTTGAAATCCATTGTTATTATTTATGAAAAATGATCGTAAAATTTTTATAGAATCAGTAGATCTATTATCATTATTATTTGTTCTTCTGTCGAAGGGACTTTGAAATAATGAATAAGGTTCTCTACAATATCGATAATAGAGTTGACGAAATGGCATATAATGTTGATTAATAATCACGTTTTGCCATTGCTTACAAACTGGAGCACAACAGTTTAACAAATCCTCATAAGGGAGTTGAGCAAAAATGTTTTGGAGGAATATTTCTGATATTGCTACCATTGTTTACTTATAAGAAGGTATTACTATAGTGTTGTTTTTTATAGTTTAATAAAAAGAAATACAATTAATTGATAATATATATATGTCATGCCGAATATGTAAAACTGGTCAATTAGTAAGAACTCATTTAAATTAAGTCCTTTCTAAAATTTTCTCTTGTACGTTTAAAGATATATTTTTTTCATAAATGCTAATCTAAAAGATTATAATTTTGCACCAAAAGAGTCTTAGAAAAATTACCTAACCTTGTTATAACAAGAGAAATTTATTTTAGCCTAATCCAGCTAAATATATTTTAATTAAGTTTACAATAATTTAACACTAAACAAAGATAATGAAATATATTTTTTTCGTTAGGCTCAGAATGACTTTTGTGAAATTATTGCATACACAAATATTTAAGCCAAAATCGCAAGTTCTGCTTATTCGGCACGACATATAGTTTGCTGATAATGTGGAGCAAAATATTCATCATATATATGATGATGTAAGTTGTTCTGTTGGTAATGTGGAGCACATTGTTAATAATATGTTAAGGAAATAACTACTGCTGCAATGAAGATTGCTATTATAAATACTGCTACTAGAGCAATCTAAAATGTAGGACTATGCTATTACTGAAACAATTAATGATGAAAGTACTACAACAAAAACAGAAGAGGAAGATTGTTATATACAAGTAAAAAAAAACAAGTATTAATAAAAAATAATCATAAAATTTTTATAGAATCAGTAAATCTATTATCATTATTATCTGTTTGACGGGACTTTGAAATAATGAATAAGGTTCTCTACAATATCGATAATAAAGGTGACAAAATGGCATATAATGCTGATTAATAATCTAACAATGGGACTGATGTGATAGGCTTTAATATTTCCTTGTTATTTTTCATATTGATAAATGGGATGGAAAATTCTTTCTAAAGTATACTTATTCATTGTTGTCAATGTTATAATCTGATAAAATTGTAAAATTTTGGAAACTGTATCTTCTCTGCTATATGTATAACCATATTCTCTTCCTCCAACACAAATAATTTTGGGAAATTTAGTACCAAATTCCATATATCTAGTAGTACCATCAGCTCTAGATATATTGTATATTAAAAGAAAATATTGAATTTCTGATTTTAATGTAATTTTGTTTGGCCAATAATTATTTAACAACCAATCAAATGATTCAAAAATAATTAGTGACATTGGTTAGTTTCTTTATCTTTTTGATAATTTCTTCCACAGTATTATTAACTTTAGTTTCCATTAACCTTTCAGTTTCTTGGTCCATATCATTATCAATTCTATTTTTTAAAACAATTATGAAATCATATCTTCTAAAGATATTTTTGACAAATAATGATGATTTGTAACAGTTACATTTTTGAAAATATGATGTAATAACGACGAGTTTAAATGACCTAAACCTTCTTTTATATTACTAACTAAAAATGTCTTGTTATTGTATTTAGTAAAGAGTAGAATTATCAACTCGAAAATACTCGAGTCTTGAAAGTACTCCACTTTAATAATCTTACTTTTGTTTCAGTAAAGATGATTGACCACTTGCGCTCGTTCGCACGTCATTAAATGATAAAAATCATCTTTAATTCGATTTTCGTATAAAAAAAGAGCATAATATGTATCTAGGAATAATTTCTCACGTATTTCCTTATTGAACAAATTACAAGTCAAAAAAATCAAACGTAATCCATATAGAAAATCTATGATTTCAAACAATGGAGAAAAATTTGATATTTTCAATAATAAATGAAATAAATATTGAACTTCACTTTTGTATTGACATAAACTTATTATCAAAATTATAAGCTGATGACAACCGTTAATGTAAAGTGGGTTATTAAGTAATCTAATAGCATATGAATAATGTGGATCATTATGTAATTCTAATAAATCAGTTGTTAATTTGTAGATTTTATTATTCATTTCATGGTACTCAAGTATTTTTAAAAGTTGAAATCCATTGTTATTATTTATGAAAAATGATCGTAAAATTTTTATAGAATCAGTAGATTTATTATCATTATTAACTGTTCTTCTGTCGAAGGGACTTCGAAATAATGAATAAGGTTCTCTACATTATCGATAATAGAGTTGATGAAATGGCATATAATGCTGATTAATAATCATGTTTCGCCATTGCTTACAAACTGGAGCACAACAGTTTAACAAATCCTCATAAGGGAGTTGAGCAAAAATGTCTTGGAGGAATATTTCTGATATTGCTACCATTGTTTATTTATAAGAAGGTATTACTATAGTGTTGTTTTTCATAGTTTAATAAAAAAAAATTACAATTAATTGATAATATATAAATATCGTGCCGAATACGAAGAATTTGTGATCTTGGCTATTCAATTTCTAATAATACCTTCTTATAAATAAACAATGGTAGCAATATCAGAAATATTTCTCCAAGACATTTTTATTCAACTCCCTTATGAGGATTTGTTAAACTGTTATGCTCCAGTTTGTAAGCTTTGAAGTTAGAATATAATAATCCTCCATAATAATCCTCCTCCATTAATGATAAATTTAATAAGAAATACTAAAAATTCTTATATAATTAAATATATACAAAAAGAAAATTATCGTCTTAATAATGGTTCTCCGGTATATGATAATAATTTACTATTTATTTTATGCTTTTGTCCCCAGATAATTTACTATTTATTTAATGCTCTTATCCCCAGAAGTTCATTGCAAATATGCAAAAATTACCAACCAATCCAATAATTCAAAAATAATTATTGATTACCAACCAATGGGATATATTTTGTTATTTTCGTATTTAATATTTTCTTGTTATTTTCATATTGATAAATGGGATGGAAAATTCTTTCTAAAGCATACTTATTCAATGTTGTAATCTGATAAAATTGTAAAATTTTGGAAACTATATCTTCTTTGCCATATGTATAATCATATTCTCTTTCTCCAACATAAATAATTTGGGAAATTCAGTATCAAATTGCATATAACTAATAGTACTGTAAACTCTACGAAAATATTGTATTTCTGATCTTTGTATTTCTGATTTTTTTTATTTCTGATTTTAATGTAATTATATTTGTATAATAATTTAACAACCAATTAAATGATTCAAAAATAATTAGTGACATTGGTTAGTTTCTTTATCTTTATGATTATTTCTTTCATAGTATTATTAACTTTAGTTTTCATTGATTCAGTTTCTTGGTCCATATCATTAACGTTATCAATTCTATTTTTTAAAACAATTATGAAATCATATTTTTCTAAAGATCTTTCTTCTAACAAATAATAATAATTTCTAATAGTTACATTTTTGAAAATATAATGTAATAACGACGAGTTTAAATTGCCTAAACCTTCTTTTATATTACTAACTAAAAATATCTTGGTATTGTATTTAGTAAAGAGTAGAATTAACAACTCGGAAATATTTGAGCCTTGAAAGTACTCCACTTTAATAATCTTACTTTTATTTTGATAAATATGATTGACCACTCGCGCTTGTTCACACGTCATTAAATGAAAAGAGTCATCTTTAATTCGATTTTCATATAAAAAAGAGTATAATAAGTATCTAGGAATAGTTTCTCATCTATTTCCTTATTGAACAAATTACAAGTCAAAAAAATTAAACATAATCCATATAGAAAATCTATAATTTCAAACAATGGAGAAAAAATTGACATTTTCAATAATGAATATAATAAATATTGAAATTCACTTTTAAATTGACAGAAACTTATTATTAAAATTATAAGCTGATGACAACCGTTGATATAAATTGGGTTATTAAGTAATCTAATAGCATATGAATAATGTGGATGATTATGTAATTCTAATAAATCGGTTGTTAAATTGTATATTTTATTATGCATTTCATGGTACTCAAGTATTTTTAAAAGTTGAAATACATTATTATTTATGAAAAATGATCTTAAAATTTTTATAGAATCAGTAGATCTATTATCATTATGATCAGTTCTTCTGTCGAAGGAACTTTGAAATAATGAATAAGATTCTCTACAATATCGATAATAAAGTTGACGAAATGGCATACAATACTGATTAATAATCACGTTTTGCCATTGTTTACAAACTGGAGCACAAAAGTTCAACAAATCCTCATACGGGAGTTGAGCAAAAATGTCTTGGAGGAATATTTCTGATATTGTTATCATTGTTATGTTTATTTATAAGAAGGTATTACTTGTAAATTTAATGTTGTTTTTTATAGGTTTTATAATAATTTTTTTTTTTACAATTAATTGACTAATACCTATTAATTTTTTTTTAATTTAAAGCAATATTACGTTCTAAACAAAAAATAATTATCAAGCTGTTTCGATCAGTGGTTCTTTTGCATCTATTTCTATCTAAATTCAGTTGTTAAAATTCTACGTGATAAAAAGAGAGTCTTTAACATTTTCTTTTGTATAGAACTGTTTTGTTATTTTCATATTTATATTATTTATATTTTGGATTGAAAATTTCTTTTAAAGAATATTTGTCTAATATTGTCATTGTTGTAATCTGATAAAATTGTAAAATTTTGGAAACTATTTTTTTCTACCATATATATTACCACATTCTCTTCCTCCTTCGATAAAGATGACAAGTTAAAAAAAATAAACATAAACCATAAAAAAAAATATGATTTCAAGTTTAAATTGAGATTATACCTAAGCTAATAAGTTGAAGTTAATTTATTAAAAGGACTTTGAAATATTAAAAATATATACTCCAACTAATAATTATATTTAGTTTGCTTTTATAATTATGTAAGAGCCACATTAAATATATTAATTTATTTAAAATATTCTAAACAAACATAATTAATAATATGAATATAAAAAATATCATTATAAGTAAATTTACATCTAGGCACCATTGTTTTAAATAAAATGTTTCTTCAAAAATAATTTTTGTAATTGTTGATTTATACTCAAAATTTTCTTTTTCATCTATTACTGTTTGTTTTGTTTTAAAAGTAATAATACAATCATATATTTTCAATGTATTATTATTAAAAAAATATATTTCTTTAGTTTTCACTAATATCACATTATTAAATGATGGTAAGAATTTATCATAATCTATGTTCCAAACAAAAAATTTTCTTGGAGTAAATATCTGAATTAATACTTCATCAATATTTATTCTCCTCATATACTCCATTTTAATTATATCTTCAGTATTATTATTAATCACTCGTGCTTCTTTATAAGTGTGTTCACCATCATAAATTCTATTTTCCCAAAGAAAAAGAGCAGAGTAAACTTTGCAATTATCAATAGAATCATTGTTATATAGAAATATCATACATAATTCATAGAAAAAATCTATGATTGCAACGAAAGTAACAAATTTGATATTTTTAATATTAAATACATTAAATACTGAATTTCAGTTACATCCCGAGATAATTTTACTATCAGGGCTACAATACGCCAGCCACTGATAATTAGTGGTGGTGGTGGTGGTTCTTGTTGTTTAATTAATTCAACAACTGACAAATACATTGGGTGATTATGCAGTTCTAATAAGTCAGTTGTTAAATTATAGATTTTACGAAATTTTGTACATTTAATTATTTTTAAACATGGAGAAAATGTACTCAGTGTTTCTATATAATTAATATTATAACTATTGCCAATAGGGCTTTGAAACAGAGAATAATATTTTCTGCAATATTGATAATAGAGTTGACGAAATGGCATATAATGCTGATTAATAATAATATTTTGCCATTGTTTAAAACCAGAACACAACAGTTTAATAAGTCTTCATAAGGGATTTGAGCAAAAATTTCTTGGAGGAATATTTCTGGCATTGCTATCATTGTTGTATAAAGTTAGATATAAGAATTTTTATTTTTTTTATAGCACTGAAGATAACTGAACCTTGATTTTTTTTTTCAAGTCTCCATTATTTTTAGGATTAAGCATGGTAAACATGAAATAAAAGTAAACTATTTAACTTATAAATATGAAACAGGTAAAATATTTAAAAAGTAAAATAATAAGAAAATTAGATATATAAATTGAGGTTCATATATAGAGGTTCAATTACAATTTACAAAACAATGGCAGCAACAACAGTAGAAGAAATCCTCCAAGAAATTTTTGCTCAACTCCCATATGAAGATTTATTGAACTGTTATGCACAAGTTTGTAAGCAATGGTGAAATGTGATTATTGATAATCCCTGTTATATGCCATTTTGTCAGTTATATTATCGATATTGTAAAAATTCTTACTCAAAATTTCAAAGTCCTATATGTAATAATGGTATTAATTCTACTAATTCTATAGATATTTTGAAAGAAATCTTCTTAAAATATCATTTTCCTGTCATTACTGAATTTTTAAAATTGATTGAATATAAAAAATCCCATGAAATTTATAATTTTAATGAAGACTTATTAGAATTACACAATCATCCAATGTATTATCAGCTACTAATTCTTGTATTAAATTTCTTAAAAAATATACTATCAGTGGCTGGTGTATTATAGCCCTGATGGCAGTGATATCTCAAGATATGAGTGAAATTCAATATTTAATGTATTTATTATTAAAAAAATCCAAGTTTTTCTCTTTGGTTGAAATTATAGATTTCTTCTATGGATTATGTATGATGTTTTTGTTTCATTATTATGTTCACAATTTATTTTATGTTCAACATTACAAAATTCACTCTTCTCTCTTTCTTTGGGAAAACCGTATTTATAGAGGTGATTATTCAATAACGTGTGAGCGAGAACGAGAGATAAATCATCTTTTCAGTAATGGTGCTGAAGATATTATTAAAGTGGAGTACATAGCTGGAGTAGACATTAATGATGTTTTAATGCAAATATTTACCCGCTAAAATAATAAAAAGTTTTTGATAATAAAAATAGGTGGTGATGTATCAATGATTCATCGGTTTAAAAATGTAACATTGATAACTTCTAGAGACATTTTCAATAATTCGTTAAAAATAATATATGATTGTATTATAATTTTAAATACCAAAACACAAAAAATAAATGAAAAAGAAATTATTCAGCTTAAACCTAACACTACTAAAATAATGATTTTTGAAGATACATTTTATTCCAAAAAATGGCATTCTAATAATAATAAAAAAATACATGAACTATATATTTGGTTTGATAAAAAAATACTGGAAGACCTCAAACCCTCATTATCATCATTAGAATTAAGTCTTTTTCGTCTAGTACAGAGTACTAAATAACAAGACTTATGTTGGCTGATGGATAGTACATTACAGTTTTTAGATTTGGAAAGTAAGTTTCCAAGAGTATTTGCTATTGGTGACAAACCTTCAACTAGAAAATAATACAAAATAATATAAAAATTATATTTGTTAATGATTATATTTATTTATATTATCATTGTCACAAATATCTCAAAAATAAAACCTTCACCATTTTAACAAATAAAGAAGAATTACAAAAAGATTTAAATTGGTTTAAATGAATCTGAGAGAAAGTGATTTCAAGCACAACAATGTATAGATATATCTAATATTGTTAATTATAAAGATTTTGATCCTGAGTCTGTTTATATTAGTTTATTTTCTGATATTGATGATATTGATGAAATTGATGATATTAATTTTTTTTTAGTGCTCAGTTATGCAATAATAATCCTGAATATTACTTGTATTCTTCCATTGCAATTGCTAGTAATGTAGAATGTATTGGATGAAATACAAATTTTCGATATTATACAATATCTTCATATATGTTTAGTCAATTAGTCACAAAAAAAAAGAATTTGAGAATAAAAAATGTTTTATATGTGATAAATCATTAGAAGATGAAATTCTCGTTTTTAGAATACAATTTTCTACATTAAAAACACCTAGATTTACATATAATGATATTTTTAATGATGATGATGATGTTAATTACCAGTGTTTACAATGTGATAAATTTAAATATTTTAAATGTTTTTGTAGATACTACAAATATGAGGAATTAATACATTCTGTTATTAATATAGGATATGAGGACTTATGAAGGCTTATTAAACTGTTGTGCTCCAGTTTGTAAGTAATGATGCAAATGTCATTTCGTCAATTGTATAAGACAATATTTAGTTTTATCAATACTATTGAAATATTGAAAAAAAAAAATATTTTATATCATTCTTTTCCTGTCATTACTCCATTTTTAAAAATACTTGAATATAAGAAATCCCATGAAATTTATAATTTAAAGAATGACTTATTAGAATTCGATATTGGCTACAGCTAGCAAAGTTTTCTCTTAATGTTGGGTCTATATATATTAGTAGATTTTGTGACTCCAGAAATAAATAAATTTAATGATTACTTGTATTCTACTATTAAGATTGCTAATAATAGTAGAATTTACTGGCTCGACATATTTTTTGAAGTATAAAATATCTTATTCATTTACTCAATTAGTAGACACACTGAATTGTCTAATGAAAATTATTATTATTAGTACATACAATGCAAAAAAAGAATTAAAAAAAAGAAACTCTTGTTTTTAGAAAGCAAACTACTATATCTATAATACTTAGGTTTACTTATAAGGATAATTTTTCTATTCATGATGTTAATATATGATATTATAAATTACTAGTATGAAAAACACAATTTCTTATGTTCATATAGATCTTTACAATAAATTTTTTTTTATAAAATCATGATGTGAATAAAATGCATAAAATAAAATGCATTCATGTAATCTTACTATTATCTAACCAAAATACTTTATATTTATAGGTTGAACAATAATAATGTTGTAAAGAAACTTGAAAATTATTAGTTTCTCATCCCTTCTCTTTAAAAGAGGTTGTACTTCCTTAACTGAATATAATGGATCTTAAACAACAGAAGACAAAGTTTTTGAACATTTCTACAGCTGAAAAATTGATTGAAATAAATGATGAGCTTATTGAGTTGAGTAGACAAATAATAAAGGAAAATTAAGAACTACAAAAAGAAATTAAATATATTAACAGAATTTATGGAAAAAAATAAAGGAATTTGAGAAAATTGAAAATATAATAGTAAGTAACATTCATTAAAAATGTTTTAACAAGTATAAATGTATGTAAAGTATTGTATATATACGTAAAATATTGTATATTGAAAATGTCATTTTCTCATCATATATTATATATATCATATAATAATTATTAATTATTTTTCTTAATACAGAACAACTATTTGACTGAAGAAGAAATAATCATTGATTAAGTGGAGAATAATATGGAGAAGTTTCATTATCCAAGCTCTTGAAAAAAAATAACAAAGAAAATAAAGAACTTATGAAATATGTAAAAAATGAAAATGAAGAACTAAACTGCTTTGCTTCTAAAAAACAACCTGTCTGACCCATATCGTTAAATAATGTCATTGCTGTTGTATTGAATTACACCAAATTTATCCAAACACTTATGTACTGAGGAGGTTCTAACATTTTATGGTTTCTATACTCATAAAACTATTAGATATTACTATCATCAGTATTAACAAGTTGCCTTCAAGTAAATCGGTTAAGTTATAGGTTTTATATATTTTATATTTATATTCAATTTTAAAAATAGTCATAATATTTCAATAACACTACTAATATTATTACTAAAGGGACTTTTAAATTTTAAATAAGGTTTTTTATACTGGAGTGCAACAGTTTAATAATCTTAAGGGATTTAAATCAAAAATTTCTTGGAGTAATTGATGTTGTTGAAGATTCCATTGTTTATAAATTGGAGTGCAGAAATTAAGCTAAAATTAATGCTGATGTTGAGAATTTTTTTTTAAATTATTTGCTTATATTTTGTTAGTCATATTTAGAAAGATGTTGTTTTTAAAAATGGGAACAATAAAATTTTTTTTGAAGTATAAATATAAATTTTAAATTATTGTGGAGTATTTCTTTTCCATTTGAAAGACAGTTTTATACAATAATTTACAGGGAGTTTCTTCAGTTATTTCATCTTCATCATATATCTCATCTCGTGTTCATTCACATGTCATTAATGAACAGCTATTAAATCGATTTTCGTAAGTGAAAAAAACATATCCATATTCAAATTTTTATAACTATAGTAAATTTAAAAAATATCAAATATAATCCATAGAAAATATCGATAATATCCACTAGTGGATAAAAATTAAGTATTAACAAAAGATGCCAAAATTTGTGTTTTTAAGTTTATATAGGTTTTAGTTTCTAAGTCTATAGGTTTTATATATTCATATTTATATTCAATAATTTGTAATAACAGTTGAAATACATAGTTATCCTCGTATTTTAAAAATGATTGTAATATTTCAATAATACTACTAATTACTACTAAAGGGATTACTACTAAAGGGGCTTGAAATTTTGAGTAAGGTCTTGAATTTTTTAATTGAATGTTGTGTGGTGGCTAGTATGAGGAGAGCATAGATGCCTGCTGTAGAAAGATATAAGAGGGAGAGGAGGGTATATAACATGCTTGATCGGTACCCTTCCCGAGTTTCACACACAAAAAGTTATTGACATTCTAATTCATTTTTCTAATCCATTTTTCTCATTATATATTCATTGGATTGTCATGATTTTTGCAGATGGTATTGAGGAATGATGGTTTTTGTACAAAGGATAAGACAATATAATTTTAGAATATTATTTATTATACATAAATTAAGAAAATTTCAAAAACTTATATCTTTATATCATTATACAATCATTAATAAAAAATTAATGTATGTAATATATCTTGTTAAAATCTTAATGATAAATAAAAAAATTAAAGTATGTATAGATCTTGTTAAAATCTTAAGAGACTTGTTAAAACATTTCTATCTAATAAATCTTTATCAGGGAGTTGAACATAGATTCTAACAAATCTTTATCAGGGTGAAAAGGAATTTATTATTCTTTATGTTCATTTTTTATGTAATTTAAAATTAAAAAAGTCTCTAAAGGAAATATCACAAATACCACAAATAATGTTTCTTTTTTTATTTCATCAGTTTGTTGAATAGATTCTGGGTTTGGAGATAATGGTGATTCTATTATAAAGTATTCGTTTTTTTAATTGACTGTTCTTGAATTAATTCATGTTGAATTATTTGGATTGAAAATGTTTTTTCTTGTTTTAAACCGTGATATTCCGATGGATAATTTAAAACTTCTAATCTTTGGGTAGTTTGGATTGGAACTGCTTCTTGTTCTGTAATTGAAACTACAGTTTTTTCTTTTCATAGGTAGTAATTCTCCACTGGATAATTTAAAAAATTTTGTCTTTGGGTAGTTTGAATTGGAACTGCTTGTTCTGTAATTGAAGCTACTTGAGCAGTAGTGTGGGTTGAAACTACGTTTTTTTCTTTACGTAGGTCATGACACTCCTGACACTCCAACGGATATTTTAAAACTTCTTGCCTTTGGGTAGTTTGGATTGGAACTGCTATTTTGGTAGTTTGGGTTGGAATTGCTTGTGTTTCTTGCAGGGAATACTGTAATTTATAAATCAATATTAATAGTAATTTGGTTATTATACCACATAATTATCTCTATTCTTTAATATTTTTAAAAATGTGAATAAGTACAACTTACCATACTGTACTTCTAGCCAGATGAAACTAAGATAAGTCTTCTGAGTTTGAGCTTATATAGTAGTCGTCTGTGCATATTCTTGTCACATTCTTCCATACAGTCGGTGTTTGTTTGATAACAGAAGGCAAAATTATTTTTTATGATGGTATAAGTAGTCTTAAGAAATCATTAACTAAAAGAATGGAAAAGGAAGTTTTGACCCTACAACAAACTAGTAAGAGTAACAAAAATTAATTACGAGAATAATACATATAAGCTTTAGTGCTTACATTTATATAAAGTTAAAAGACTACCTCGATCGACTAATGAAGGCAGGAAGATCGAGGATCATTAGCTTCATTATAATATCAAACTCTTGGTAAGAATGTGAGGAAGAATTTCTGGGTAGATAAAGAACAACTTCATAATAATTTTATTTATTAAAAAAAATAGTATTAAAGGTAACATACATAGATCTACTTACTCTCTCAGGTAGATATCCAAAAACCAGTCAGCTTTTATTGTTACACTAAATTAATATATATATACCTGATTGGAAAGTGTAATTATTGATAGGACCAAATTTAAGTCCAGAGGATGTTACATCTTGTAGAGTACAGAATGTATCATCCTATTTTTCAAATGGTGTCTGTTTTTATATCAGACTGATATGACAAATAGGATGTAGCATCTGGCAGTGGGTTAGTTATTTACCAGAATTTTAAAATCTTTGTTTTTGTATTCATGGCTAATTCTGATCTCAAAAATGTAGTTTAGAGTCACTCTCTCATACATATTAATTCTGAATTATAATATTACAGTATTACAAACTGGAATATACGAATTTGAGAAAAAACTGTTCTGGAGCATATAATTTAGTGTTTTCGCTTCTGTCATTCCATCTGTAATAAGATCTTTTAAATAGTTTTTTTTCTTCAACAGAAAAGATTTATGGAAAATCATCAGTTTTATTTTTTAATCATAAAATTGATTGTTTACTTTCACTATATTCATTATATATTAAACGGAAAATTGGTATTTTTAATTTTGATAATTTATAAATCTGATTACATTTTTGATGCCAATTACAATATTCAAAATACCATTGAATACAATTACAAATTATAGTGATATCATTAATATCCTTATTTGAATAAGAGAGAATTATAAAATCATTTAATGAATTAGTATATATGACAGTTACATTTCTAAATTTGAATAAAGATTCGTCAATTAAGTTGTTTGCAAAAATTAAAAACTTATTGATACTATAGCTATTAAAGATTAAAATTAATACTTCAAGTATGGTATTTTTACTTATAAACTCCACATTAATAATTTTGTCATTGTTACAATAAAAATGATTGATCAATCGTGCTTGTCCACATGTTATTAATGGAGAGCCAATAATTCAATTTTCCCAAATAAAAAGAGTAGAATGAATTTTACAATGATAATAATCGGAAATTGACAAACTTTTATGATTATAGTAAATATTCAGAAAAAACAAACATAATCCATAGAAAAAATCTATAATATCAACTAATGGATAAAAATTTGGTATTTTTAATATTAAATATAATAAATACTGGACTTCACTTACTGTCTCTGAGAGCACAAACATCGATATTACATTATAAAATGACTGGTGTTTTCCAAGAAATTCAACAGTATATGAATAGTATAGATGAGTATGCAATTCAACTAAGTCAGTTTTTAAATTATAGGTTTTATTTTTATGTTTATATTTAATCATTTGTAAAAATTTAAATACATCATAGTCATCCTTGAATGGTTGTAAAATTTCAATAGCGCAATTATTATTTCCAAAGGGACTTTGAAATTTTGATTAACGTTCTTTACAATATATATAATATAATTCATGAAGTGGCATATAATGCTGATTAACAATAATTACATTTCTCCATTGCTTACAAACTGAAGCACAACAGTTCAATAAATCTTCATAAAGGAGTTGAGCAAAAATTTCTTGAAGTAATATTTCTGATGTTATTGCCATAATTCTTGTATTGAGAGTACAAGCAATTTTAAGATCAGATTCTTGATACAGAAATACGTATTATGACTTGTTATATTTCATGTTTATTTTTTTTATATAATTTCACAAATATTACAAACAAATGTTTTTTTTCACCTATTTTCTGAATAGATTCTGGGTTTGAAGATGATCTTGATGATTCTATTTTTTGTTCAGTTGTTTGAACTGACTGGTCTTTAGTATTTAATAATTCATGTTGGATTGTTTGGGTTGAAACTGTTTTTGTAAGATATTTCCGTAACTACCCTGTAAACTTTCAGTTTGAATTGAAACTTCTGTTTGTTCTTCTGTAATTGGAACTACTTGGGTAGTTTGAGTTGGAAATTCTTGTTCTACTTGGGTAGTTTGAGTTGGAAATGCTTGTTGTTCTTGGGTAGCTTGAGTTGGAAATGCTTGTTCTTCTTGGATGGAATACTGTGATTGATAATTGATAACTGGATTATTATACAACATAGTATTTGACCATTCTCTATTGGGAACTGATTTAGATAATTGTGATTAGGATATTGGATTGTTGAAAAAATTTTAGTCTCATTGTAATACTGTGGTAAATTAATTTGACTGCTATACCTCACAATAGGAGCTTCCGGTTGAACAATAGGAGCTTCTCGAATTAGTTGATATTGTTGGGTTGTTTGAATTGAGAGTACTTTTTCTTGTTGATGATTAATTTGGCTGGTATACCTCACAATAGGAGCTTCTTGAATTGGTGAATATTGTTGTTGGGTTGTTTGAGTTTCTTGAATTGGTGAATATGGATATTGTTGGGTATGATTTATATAATTATCATGTTGGATAATTTGAATTTTTGGAATTTTTTTGATATTATACTGTGACCAATCATGCTGATTAATGTTGCTCTTGTACCATATCTGAGGATTCTGTAAATAAAGGAAAAACATATTTAAATATATTCTTTCAATAATTTTTAAAATTAATTATTTAAAAACTTAATTAAAAAAAAAATAAAAGTACAACATACCATATTATACTTCCAACGAAGAAATGACTTCTAATTTTCCAAGGTTGAACTTATATAGTAGTCTGTGTACATTCTTGCCACATTTTTCCATACAACCAGTTTTTTTGTGTAAATGTTTTAAGACAATAATTGTTTTTTAAATAATAAATGGAGAAATATTCTTTTATAAAAAAAATTAATTATTAATAATACAAAATATAAATTTATTATATTTTTTTTCACATTTTAAACATAAATAATAAAAATCATAATTCTTAAAATTATTATTAGTAATATAAGTAAATCTAGGTATTATAAAATCTCTTTGATATGATATTCTATGTGCAAGACTTTCATTTTGTAATATTTTTTCACAACTTTCACATTTTTTATTCATAAATTCATTATGTGTAACTAATATATCAGAAGAAATGTAATTATTTATATAATTATTATCCAGAACTTACATATATTCTATAAATTCAGTTGCTATTGAAATAATACCGTAAAATTCATAATCCAGCACATAATATTGATAATTATAAAACCGAACAATAAAAAAGTTAAATTAATTTTATCAAATTATGAAATAAACTAATATATACCAGTTCAATATCATTATTATTACTATTATTTTTATTATTGTTACATATTATATCTATACAATTTTGAGAATTAAACCATCTCCTTTCTGGGCTTTGCTTCTGCAATTGCAAAAATTTTTGTAGTCTTTTATTTATTCCATTAATCCATTTAATGTTGTTACATAAATATTTATATAAATCATTCTTATCTGCTAAGACATTCACTGTTTGATTTCTATGATATTTTTGACATTCATTATATGAAATTGAATAACTATGACCTATTTCTAATATTTTTTGATTTTCTCTTTCATAATGATTTATAGGAGGTCTTTCTCCCACAGAAAAGATTTTTCGAAATTCAGTTTCAAAATATTTATTGTATCGAATAGCATATGTCATTAACCAGCACAAATCTTGAGATTTTGAACTTTGCACCAACCAAAAAAGTATTGGTGTTTTTATTTTTAATTTTGACAATATTCTAGTTTTTTTTATTTTCCTAAAAGCAGAAAAATAATTATGTGATGAAAATGGATCTTCAAATGCAATTAGTGAAGCATTAGTTATTTTTTTTATATTCACTATTAATTCTTTTACACTATTATAATATTGTTTTTCTATAGTTTTTAATAAAATGATAATAAAATTAAAATTTGAATTATTTATAGTATCAATAGCATCATAATATTTTTTAAAAGTTATATTTTTAAAAGTGTGCAACAATAATGTCAATGTCGAATTCACTTCATCATTTTGTAAAATTAATTTTTTTTTATTATATATGTTAAAAATTATAGTTAATGTTTTGTCAATATTGACACCAGCTACATACTCTACTTTAATCATTTCATTGTTATTCTTACAATTAATAAGATGATTGATCAATATTGTTGCTCACACGTTAATAAAAATGGAAAAGGAGATTCATAATTAATAATTCGATTTTCCCAAAGAAAAAGAGTACAATGAATTTTATAGTGATAAGTATAAAAAAAATAATCACCACTATAGTAATATCACAAATAAACCAAACGTAATCCATATAAAAAATCTACTATATCAGTTAAAGAAAAGAAATTGTTTATTTTTAATATCAAATACATTAAATATTGAATTTCACTTATATCCCTAGAAAGAAATACCATTAAAGCAAGAATATGCCAATAACTAACATGTGGTTGATATTTGAAAATTTCAATAACATCTAAATATAATGGATGATTATGCAGTTCAGAGGTTGTTAAATTATAATAAATTTTGTAAGATTTATTATATTCAATCATATTTAAAAGTTGATTCGTAGTATAATTATCATTATTACATCTTTTAAAAAAAATGGCCATAAAATTTCTATAGAATTTGTAGAAGTGACAATATTATTATTATTATTATTACCTTTACCTCCTAAAGAACTATTAAATATCGAATAAGGATTTTTAAAATAATGATAATAGAGTTGACGAAGAGGCATATAATGAGGTTCATCCATAATCACCTTCTTCCATCTCTTACAAACTAGAGCACAATAGTTTAATAGATCATCATAGGGGAGTTGAGCAAATATTTCTTTGAGTAATTCTAATGAAGATGTGGCCATGAGGTCTTAATAGATAGATATATCACACTTAAAATTTTATATACTCAATAATAAAAAAAATAAAACATACTCTGAATAAAAATTTTAACAATAATAGAAACTAATCCACTTTATCTGGTAGTATAGTCGCTGATAAGACCACAGATAAAAAAAATCAGATTCAGATTGATAGGACTTCCAGAATGGTTTAAGTATTTTTACTAACCTCTTATTAAGAGGAAATTTAAATTTATAAGACAGTATTTTCAGGGGTTCAATTGCATTATAAACATTTGGATTCAATTCAAAACTTTCTCCGACTAAAATAAATTTTGGAAAATCACCAGTTTCCAAATTATCAATTTCATTTTTAATACATAATAATTTACCATAATTTTTATTTCTCTCTCGATAATTTCACAAACGAAAAATTGGTATTTTTGTTCTTCTAAAAAACAAATGAGTTTTATAACCAAAACACCAATTAATACATTTAAAAACTATTATGGGAAAATTGGTTAGATTTTCTACCTCTTCTAGTGTTTCTGAGGAAAAAATTGAGGAAAAAAATTATTAAAAAATTGTGTTTTTCATAATTTTTTAATAAGTTATAATCATTGATTATAGTTACATTTCTGAAAAAGTGTAATAAAGAATTTTTGAAAAATATATCTAACTTACCTTCTTCAGATTCAATAATTAAAAACTTCTTATCAATATGAGTATCAAAAATTAATAATAATATCTCAAATATATCAAATATGATTTTGTCACTTTGAAACTCGACGACAATAATTTTATCATTGTTGCAATAAAGATGATTTACCACTTGTGCTCATTCACATGTCATTAATGAACAGCCAATAATTCGATTTTTCCAAATGGAAAGAGTAGAATTAATCTTAATGAGATTATAATATAAATCATCTTTTAAGTTTCCAAACTTTTGTGGTTATAGTAACAATTCAAAAACATCAAAGATAATCCATAAAAAAAATCAATAATATCTATTAATGAATAAAAATTTGGTATTTTTAATAATAAATATAATAAATATAGGACTTCACTTATTTTCTCAGATAGTATTATCATAAATATTATAAGAAGATGCCAATCATTATTATTGTAGAATGATTGGTGATATACCAAAAATGCAGCAGCATGTTTGTAGTGTGGATGAGTGTGCAATTCGACTAGATCCATTTGAAAATTATAGGCTTTATATATTTGATTTTTATGTTCAATAATTTGTAATAAAAATTGAGATTAATAGTCATCTTTGTATTTTTTTTCTAAAAAATGATTGTAAAATTACAATAGCACTACTATTATTACCAAATGGACTTTTAAACTTTGAATAAGGTTATTTACAATATCTGTAATATAATTGACGAAGTGGCATATAATGCTGATTAACGATTACATTTCTCCATTGCTTACACACTGGAGCAGAAGAGTTTAATAAGACTTGGTAAGGGATTTGAGCAAAAATTTCTTTGTGTAATTTTATTGTTGTTTTTGCCATAATATTTTATAATCTAGTAATAGTCTATTATTCTTTTTATACATTCCTATTTTAAAAATGTAATTAGACTCTATGATGGTAAGATTTTTTATGAAGGCAAAATTCTTTGATTGTAAAATTTTTTTTATGATAAAATTTAATATTTTTTTGTGATATATAAATTTTTTTTATGATCATAAAATTATTCTATGATTGTAAAATCTTTTCTATGAAGACAAAAATATACCTCTCATCAAGAGTACATGTAAATTCAGTTTCAGAGAATCAATTAGATCATATTTGTTTCGATGCATTTTTCTTTACATGAGGATAAAATTATTAAGAAATCATGTTTTTCATATTTCTTTAATAAGTTATAATTATTTATTATAGTTACCTTTTTGAACAAATATAAAGAATTATCTATATATTGTTCCGATTTAATAATTAAAAACTTCTTATCAATATCAATATGACTATTAAAAATTAATAATAATACCTAAAATATATCAAAGATGATTTTTGTACTTATAAACTCAACGACAATAATTTTGTCATTATTAAAATATAGATGATTTACCACTCATGCTCATTCACATGTTGTTAATGAACAGCCATTAATTCAAAAACATCAAAGATAATCCATAAAAAATCAATAATATCTATTAATAGATAAAAATTTGGTATTTTTAATAATAAATATAATAAATACAGGACTTCACTTATTTTAAGGCTTTGAGTCTATCTTCATACGGGAGCTTTCTCACACATTAAATCATTTTAGTCATTCTTCTCTGAATGTTCTCTATTGAGTCTATATCCATCCTGTAGTAAGGGGACAAAAACTGAGCAGCATAATCTAAATGAGGCCTCACTACTGATGTATAGAGCTGTAAAATAACTTTTGGACTTCTGTTACTTATACTTCTTGAGATAAATCCAAGTAATCTGTTGGCCTTGTTGCGCACACTAAGGCACTGCTGTCTTGGCTTTAGATTTTTGCTTACCATGACTCCCAAGTCTTTTTCACATTCTGTATGATCAAGCTCTACTTCACCTAGATTATAGCTTCGAATGTTATTTTCATTACCAAGGGCAAGTACCTTACACTTATCCACATTGAACTTCAACTGCCATTTTTCAGACCAAGACATTAATTTGTCCAAATCGTCCTGGAGTTCATTGATATCCTCCTCAGAGTGAATTATACGGCCTATCTTTGTATCATCAGCAAATTTACACATGTAACTCGTAATCTTTTCATCAAGGTCATTAATGTAAATTATGAACAAGAGAGGGCCTAAAACTGATCCTTGTGGAATGCCACTAATGACTAATCCCCATTCAGATTTCACTCCATTAATGGTAACTCTCTGCTTTCTATTGGTAAGCCATGCCTCAATCCATGCTAGAACTTTACCTCCTATACCATGAGCTGCCACTTTTCTTAGGAGTCTCTTGTGAGGTACTCTATCGAAAGCTTTACTAAAATCCAAATAAACAATATCATATTCCTTATCACTGTCAACTGCCTCAAATGTTCTATTGAACAACGTCAGAAAGTTTGTCAGGCAGGAACGACCTCTCGTGAATCCATGCTGAGATTCATTTATCAAGTTATGCTCTTTAAGGTGACTTCTGAAAATGTCAGCTATAATTGATTCTAATAACTTGCCCACTATAGACGTCAGGCTTATTGGACGGTAATTTGAAGGAGTGGACTTATCCCCTGATTTGAATATAGGAACCACATTAGCCATCTTCCACAACTCTGGCACAACACCGGTAAGGATGGATGCATTGAATACACTCATTAATGGCTGACTGAGCTCCATCTTGCATTCCTTAAGTACCCGGGAAAACAACTCATCGGGTCCCGGGGAATTATTTTGTTTCAGTTTGTCTATATGTTTAATAACCATGTCCCTCGTGACAGTAATATTAGTTAACTTAAATTCATTAGGAACTAAATAATTGTTAATTACTGGAATCTCATTTTCATCTTCCTGTGTAAAAACTGACAAAAAATAGTCATTAAATAAGGAACACATTTCCAGTTCATTACTGTCAGCTGTCCATTCCCAGTTTTCAGAGGTCCTACTTTTTCCTTCACCTTCGTCCTATACACTTGAAAGAACCCCTTTGGATTAGTCTTTGATTCATTAGCAACTCTAATTTCATAGTCACGTTTAGTCTTTCTAATCGCCTTTTTTACTTCTCTTTTAAGCTGAACATATTGGTCAGTAAGGTTAACCTCTCCTCTTCTGATGTGCCTATAAATTCCCCTTTTCTCCGCTAATAGATGCTTTAGCCTCCTGTTAACCCATTTGGGATCGTTATTATTAGACCTAATTTCCCTCTGGGGAATGTATATGCTCTGGGCACTGTGTACATTATTAAGAAAACAATCGTAAAAGCAGATCCCTTCATATTCATAAGTATGATTATCGTCAATAAAATCATTAGCTAGATGACCCCAATCAAGATTAGACAGATGTTCCAAAAGTCCATTATAATCGGCAGAAAGAAAATCAGGGATTTTTACTGTATTATCATTATTCTTGCATTCCCAATTAATGCTAAAAGTGATGGATTTGTGATCACTTGCACCAAGCTCTTCAGTGATCTCCAGATTATTCACGAGTGTTTCCTTATTTGACAAGACTAGGTCTAGCAAATTATTACCCCTGGTAGGCTCAGTTATGCTCTGTTTCAGAAAACAGTCCTGAACTGTTTCCATAAAGTCACTGGACTCTAGATTACCTGTCAAAGAATTCCAGTCAATTTGACTAAAGTTAAAGTCCCCTACTATGACTATGTTACAGTGTCCTGAAGCCCTAACAATTTCGTCCCAAAGAAGTCTCCCTCTATCGTGATCCAAGCCTGGAGGTCGGTATATTACACCTAGAATTAGTTTTTCTTGACCCTCCACGAACTCTGCCCAAACAGACTCTGTAACTGCTCTATCTATTTTTATATCTGTTTTTATGCAACAATTAATATTTTATCGAACATACAATGCAACTCCTCCCCCATTCCCATTGCATCTATCCACATTGAACAACTTAAATCCCTGAATATTACACTCAGCAGTCATATCCCGACTCTTTAAATCATACCACGTTTCAGTTAATGCAATGATATCAAAGTTCCCAGCACATGCTACCAAACTATCTGAAGATAGTTCCTGACTATGGAACTGAACTTCTCCAGGCTGAGGGACTAACAACCTCAAATTCTACGACTTCAAGGGTGATTGACTGATTACATCGTCTTCACATCTCTACTGTTCCTGCCTACTTTCTGTATTCGACTGAAGAAGCCTACTGTGTAGGCGAAACGTTTCGGAATATAGTTGCCTAACTGTTGCCTATGTGTCTTACCTACCAACCTGTCGGTATTGTATACCATTTTGATGTTCATCAAGATTCTTAACATCAGAGCATACTCATTGTTTATCATTTCTAAACCCATACCTCTAACTAATCCTAGTCCTAATAACCCTCTCAACTGAGTTAGCAAGAAAACCCACACCTGCCCTGGATAAGTGAACCCCATCCCAGGCATACATGTCATTTCGGCCATAGAAGTTGTCCCAGTTGTCAATGAATGGTACTGCATTATCCTTACAGTGTTTATCCAGCCAACAATTAATACCAATTGCTCTGCACAACCATTCATTACCAATGCCTCTTCTTGGCAAAATGCCACATATAACAGGGCGCCCCCCTTCTTCCTAATTATGTCTATAGCTGTCCTGAACTTTCTAACTAAATCCTCACTTCTACGCTTGCCTACATCATTGCCTCCAGCACTGAGGCAAATAATAGGATTGATCCCATTACCTTTCATGATGTTGTCAAGCCGGCTAACAATGTCCTCCATCCCAGCCCCAGGAAAGCATACCCTCTGTCTCCTAGTCCTGTCCTTCAAGCAGAATGCCCTATCCATGTATCTAACCTGGCTATCACCAACAACAACAATATTCTTACCTTCCTTGTTGTCGTTCGTCGTGACGATCCCAGTAGTCGACTTACATTCGTCGGGTAGCACCGAGAATGCGTTGGAGGTTTCCACAAGAGTTTCCACAGCAGTCTCTTTCTTCTTCATCGTTTCTGGCTTTCCATTCGTCTTCGCCAACATCATCCCTTCAAGAGTCACTTGGTTGACAATAAATGGTATAAAATACCGACAATATGGAAACATAAACACATATGCAGTTTAATGTGATCCTTTATTGACAACGTTTCACCCACACAGTGGGCTTTTCCAAGTCACAACAAATTATACGTGCAACAAATTATACATGGGCAAAACATCAAGAGACCTCCAAACACATATTTCAGAACACCAATACGCAAGCAGGACTGACGATACAAGGAATGCCTGTGTTCAACATCGCAATTCACACAACCATTTAATTAACTACAGAAACTCAAGACTCATCGCCACAGAAGACAACACTCAATACCGAAGAATCCTGGAATCATCGCTTATCTCTATAACCAACAATTTCAACCAGAACAATGGCTTCTATAACATAGCTGAAACACTTGTCAAGAAACTTCTTCATCGCTATCCCACATAAGAACATAGAACACTGCAGAAGGTCTACTCACAACTTGTCGAATACTCCCGCCAAGCTACCCAAGACTCTATAACCCAACCCAGTGGATCATCAGATGCAGCATTCTCCACCTGACCTCAACATTCTGAGCCTGACTATAAATGCTCCAGTACCTTCCACCACAGGTAGATCTGTTTGTGACTTGAAAAAGCCCACTGTGTGGGTGAAACGTTGTCAATAAAGGATCACATTAAACTACATATGTGTTTATGTTTCCGTCACTTGGTTACGTTACGTGAACGACGTCCTCGTAATAACTTCCAAACGTTTTGATGTACGGAATCTTCAGGCAAGGCTCAACGCAGTTGAACCGGCGATCCAGTTTACACTAGAAGAAGAGTCCAATGACAAGCTACCTTTCCTCGACGTCCTCATTCACAAAGTAGACAACTACCTAAGATTTCAAGTTTATCATAAACCTACCAATCAAAATGATCTCACACACTTCTATTCCAGTCAAGATACCAAGACCAAAAGAGGCATCATTATCGGGTTTTTCCTAAGAGCATACCGAATTTGTAGTCCTGAGTTTCTTGACGAGGAATGTACATACATTCACAAAACATTCACTGAGTTACATTTTCCTTCTTTTTTTATCAAAGACTGCAAGAAAAGAGCTCTTTAGATCATTAATTCTCCACGCACCAACACCACTCCCAAAAAAGTTATAATTCTTCCCAACAGCCAGGTTGCACTGAACATTTACAAAAGAAAGGAGGAACACTTCAGCAGGCCTGCTGGCCCATACTAGGCAGGTCCTTTACAATTCATCTCACTAACAAAACATTTGACCAACCCAATTTTCAATGCTACCCAAGAAATAAGTTCTGATGTGCAAGTCCCACTCAAATCCAACCCCTCATGTACTTATCCAACCTAAATTTGAAACTACCCAAAGTCCTAGCCTCAATAACCCAACTAGGTAGACTGTTCCACTCATCAACTACCCTATTTCCAAACCAATACTTTCCTGTGAGTGGTGACGTGTACTTAGCTCTGTGAAGACCTGTTTGTGTGCTCTCTGTGAATCTGAACAAGGATGCCCTCTCTTGAGCAACTTTACAAGCAGCTGAGAGAAGAGCTCAGAGTTGCTAAGATGGAGATACGGCGATTAACGGAGGAGAACAAGAGGATTCGTGGTAATCCTTCTGTTGTGAGTCCCCAGGTTAAGAGGGGAGCTTGGTCAGTGGCCGGGCAACATGGAACCAAGCTGAAGATCAAGAAAACGGTTGGAGAGGCAGAAACAACGAGAAACCAGAAGACTACCGTGGAAACTTCCAACTCATTCTCGGTGCTACCTGACGAATGTGAGTGTTCTACTGGGAATGCCACAACGAGCACCAAAGAAGCATTGGCAGACGTGAGTAATACATCCCTAGAAACCCCAACGAAGACCATTGAGAACGTCTTGACGAATTCTACAAGTGGTGTAATGCTACCTGGCGAATGTGAGTCGACTACTCGGAGCATCACGACGGACGACGCCAAGGAAGGTAAAAACATTGTTGTTGTTGGGGATAGCCAGATTAGGTACATGGATAGGGCATTCTGCTTGAAGGATAGGAGTAGGAGGCAGAGAGTGTGTTTTCCTGGGGCTGGAATGAAGGATATTGTTAGCCATCTGGATGACATCATGAGAGGTAATGGGAGCAATCCTATTATCTGCCTCAGTGCTGGAGGCAACGATGTTGGCAGACGTAGGAGTGAGGACCTGATTAGCAGGTATAGGTCAGCAATAGAGATAATTAGGAGGAAGGGTGGGAAACCTGTCATATGTGGCATTTTGCCAAGGAGAGGAGTTAGAAATGAATGGTTGTCCAGAGCAATTGGTGTCAATTGCTGGCTGGACAAATACTGTAAGGAAAATGCGGTAACATTCATTGACAACTGGGACCTCTTCTATGGCAGAAATGACATGTATGCCAGGGATGGGGTTCACTTATCTAGGTGTGGGGTGGGAGCACTGGCCAACGCAGTGGAGGGAGCTGTTAGGTCTTTAAACTAGGAATAGTTAGTGGTATGGGTTTTGGCGGGAAAACTGTGAAGTCGCAGGGTAGTAATATGAGTACTAAGAGAACTAGTAATAGGCAAAATGAGGTGGATATTGGAAAGCCAGTGGCACTAATTGACAAGGACAGTAATAGGTTTAGTGGAATAACAGAAAGGAGCAGGAAGGGTAAAGAGAGAGGAGGGTCATTAAATATTTATTACACAAATAGTCGCAGTGCTAGGAATAAGATGGACGAGTTGAGACTAGTTGCTAGTGCAGGTAACATAGATGTATTTGTCATTACTGAGACGTGGTTTAATTTAAAAAGTCGGGACATGCCTGCAGAATGTCACATTCAGGGTTTTAAATTGTTCCAAGTAGATAGAAGTATCGGGAAGGGGGGTGGGGTGGCATTGTATGTCCGAGATCGCTTGAACTGTTGCATAAAAACGGGTATTAAGTCTGAAGTAACACATACAGAGTCTGTTTGGATAGAATTTTCAGAGGGGCATGAAAAATTAATTTTAGGTGTGATATACCGTCCTCCAAATTTAGATAGGGACCAGGGGAGACTACTATGGGAGGAAATTGTTAGGGCCACAAGGCACGATAATGTAGTAATTCTAGGAGACTTTAACTTTAGTCATATTGATTGGAATTTCTTGACTGGGAATTTAGAATCATACAATTTCTTAGAAGTAGTTCAGGATTGTTTTCTGAAGCAGTTTGTGACAGAACCTACAAGGGGTAATAACCTGCTTGACTTAGTTCTGGCAAACAATGAATCCCTTGTTAATAATTTAGAAGTTTCAGAGGAACTGGGTGCCAGCGACCACAAATCAATTACATTTAGAATTGAATGGAAGTATGATAGTAGGGATAACTCAGTAACAGTCCCAGATTTTCGCTTAGCAGATTACGATGGGCTTAGAGAACACTTATCATCTGTTGACTGGGGTAACGAAGAGAGCTATCAATATGACAGTTTTCTGAACACAATACATGCTGCTCAAAGAACGTTTATCCCTTATAAAGAAATTAGATCAAATAGAAATGACCCAAAAATGGATGAATAATAGGCTGAAATATCTACTAGGGCATAAGAAAGGAATTTATAGGCATATCAAAAGAGGCGAGGGTCATCTTATGAATCAGTATATTGACATTAAGAGGGACATTAAAAAGGGGATAAGAAAAGCTAAAAGGGACTATGAAATTAATGTTGCTAGGGATTCTAAAACTAACCCAAAAAGTTTTTTCCAGGTATATAGAACAAAAGTCAGAGATAAGATAGGTCCCCTTAAAAATAAATATGGGCATCTTACTGACAAAGAGAATGAAATGTGCTCGATTTTAAATAATTATTTTCTCTCGGTATTTACAGAGGAAGACACTAATAATATTCTGGTAATTAATTTTTATAGTGGGCCAGAAGAAGATAAATTATGTAACATCACAGTCACTAGTGAAATGGTTGTGAAGCAGATAGAAAGACTGAAGCAAAATAAGTCACCGGGTCCTGATGAGGTTTTTTCAAGGGTTCTAAAGGAATGCAAAATGGAAGTCTGTGAACCATTAACTAATATTTTTAATTTATCTCTTCAAACAGGTGTAGTGTCTGATATGTGGAAGATGGCTAATGTAATTCCTATTTTTAAAACAGGGGACAAGTCGTTACCGTCAAATTACTGCCCAATAAGCCTGACCTCAATTGTAGGCAAATTACTAGAGTCAATTATAGCTGAGATTATAAGAAGCCATCTCGATAAGCATAGCTTGATTAATGATACTCAGCATGGATTCACAAGAGGCCAGTCTTGTCTAACTAATTTATTAACTTTCTTCAGTAAAGCTTTTGAGGCTGTTGACCACGATAAAGAATTTGATATTATTTACTTAGATTTTAGTAAGGCATTTGATAGAGTTCCGCACCAAAGACTGTTGAAGAAAGTAGCAGCTCATGGCATCGGCGGAAGAGTGCTCTCGTGGACAGGAAGCAGAGAGTGTCCATAAATGGGGTTAAATCCGAGTGGGGATCAGTAACAAGTGGCGTTCCACAGGGATCAGTCTTGGGCCCGTTGTTGTTTATAATATATATCAATGATCTTGATGAAGGAATTACTAGTGATATGAGCAAATTCGCCGATGACACGAAGATAGGTAGGATAATTGATTCAAACGTAGATGTTAGGGAACTTCAGGAGGATTTAGACAAACTCTACTCTTGGTCAGAAAAGTGGCAGATGCAGTTCAATGTAGATAAATGCAAGGTTCTGAAGCTCGGGAGTGTCCATAACCCTAGCACTTATAAGTTAAATAATATAGAACTTAGCCATACAGATTGCGAAAAGGACTTGGGGGTTATGGTAAGCAGCAACCTTAAACCAAGACAGCAATGCCTAAGCGTACGTAATAAGGCAAATAGATTACTGGGATTTATATCAAGAAGTGTAAGCAACAGAAGTCCAGAGGTCATACTGCAGCTTTATACATCATTAGTAAGGCCTCACATAGATTATGCAGCTCAATTCTGGTCTCCATATTGCAGAATGGACATAAATTCGTTAGAAAACATTCAGCGTAGGATGACTAAATTAATACATAGCATTAGAAATATTCCTTATGAAGAAAGATTGAAGACTCTTAAGTTACATTCACTTGTCAGACGAAGAATGAGGGGAGACCTGATCGAAGTGTATAAGTGGAAGATAGGTATTAATAAAGGGGATATTAACTAGGTCTTGAGGATATCTCTCCAAGAGAGAACCCGCAGTAATGGATTTAAATTAGATAAGTTTAGATTTAGAAAGGACATAGGAAAGTATTGGTTTGGAAATAGGGTAGTTGATGAGTGGAACAGTCTACCTAGTTGGGTTATTGAGGCTAGGACTTTGGGTAGTTTCAAATTTAGGTTGGATAAGTACATGAGTGGGAGGGGTTGGATTTGAGTGGGACTTGCACATCGGAGCTTGTTTCTTGGGTGGCATTGAAAGTTGGGTTGGTCAAATGTTTGTTAGTGGGATGAATTGTAAAGGGCCTGCCTAGTATGGGCCAGCGGGCCTGCTGCAGTGTTCCTCCTTTCTTATGTTCTTATGTTCTGTGTCCTTTCTAAATCTAAACTTAACTAATTTAAATCCATTACTGCGGGTTCTCTCTTGAAGAGATATCCTCAAGACCTTATTAATATCCCCTTTATTAATACCTATCTTCCACTTATACACTTCGATCATGTCTCCCCTCATTCTTCGTCTAACAAGTGAATGTAACTTAAGAGTCTTCAAAATTTCTTCATAAGGAAATTTCTAATGCTATGTATTAATTTAGTCATCCTACGCTGAATGTTTTCTAACGAATTTATGTCCATTCTGTAATATTGAGACCAGAATTGAGCTGCATAATCTAGGTGAGGCCTTACTAAAGATGTTGCTAGGTAAGACACATGCAACAGTTAGGTATCTTTATTTCGAAACGTTTCGCCTACACATTAGGCTTCTTCAGTCGAGTACAGAAAAGTTGATAGAAGCAGAAGAGACTTGAAGACGATGTAATAAGTCCATCACCCTTAAAGTTTTGAGGTGGTCAGTCCCTCAGTCTGAAGAGCATTGTTCCATAGTCTGAAACAATATGGAGTTGAAGTGACAGGATGGAGCCTTATATAGTCTCTCCTGTTACACTACACAAAGCACATTACAGAGAGTGAACACTGAAACAGGCTGCCTCTATCTAGTCTATATTTGTCCAACCTATTTTTATGTTACCCAAGTAATAACTTTTATATCCTTTTACTCATGTACGAATTAACTGCTCTACCATATTGTATTACTACTACTACTACAACTTATGTCACTACTACTCCTACTACTACTACCACTAGTACTGCACCTCACTCTGAGCCTATATATACCCTCTGTGTCCATGTATTGTAATAATGTTTGTAATGTAATAAAGTTGGTAGAATTACCGACAATATGTAAAGTAAAAGGACACGTTTCGCTCTCCAGGAGCTTTATCAAGCCATGGCTTGATAAAGCTCCTGGAGAGCGAAACGTTGCCACAATAAAATGTCACATTCGTTGCACTTGTGTCTTTTTACTTTACAATGTTTGTAATGGCTTGATAAAGCTCCTGGAGAGCGAAACGTTGCCACAATAAAATGTCACATTAGTTGCACTTGTGTCCTTTTATTTTACATAAGTTCTACATAATTTAACTTATAAGTGCTAGGTTTATGGACACTCCCGAGCTTCAGAACCTTGCATTTATCTACAATGAACTGCATCTGCCACTTTTCTGACCAAGAATAGAGTTTGTCTAAATCCTTCTGAAGTTCCCTAACATCTACGTTTGAATCAATTATCCTACCTATCTTTGTGTCATCGGCGAATTTGCGCATATCACTAGAAATTCCTTCCATTGATATATATTATAAACAACAAAGGGCCCAAGACTGATCCCTGTGGAACGCCACTTGTTACTGATCCCCACTCGGATTTAACCCCATTTATGGACACTATCTGCTTCCTGTCTGTGAGCCATGACTCGATCCATGAGAGCACTTTTCCCCCAATGCCATGAGCTGCCACTTTCTTTAACAGTCTTTGGTGCAGAACTCTATCAAAAGCCTTACTAAAAGCTAAGTAAATAATATCAAATTCTTTATCATGGTCAACAGCCTCAAAAGCTTTACTGAAGAAAGTTAATAAATTAGTTAGACAAGACCGGCCTCTTGTGAATCCATGCTGAGTATCATTAATCAAGCTATGCTTATCGAGATGGCTTCTTATAATCTCGGCTATAATTGACTCTAGTAGTTTGCCTACAATTGAAGTCAGGTTTATTGGGCGGTAATTTGACGGTAACGACTTGTCCCCTGTTTTAAAAATAGGAATTACATTAGCCATCTTCCACATATTAGACACTACACCTGTTTGAAGAGATAAATTAAAAATATTAGTTAATGGTTCACAGAGTTCCAATTTGCATTCCTTAAGAACCTTTGAAAAAACCTCATCAGGACCCGGTGACTTATTTTGCTTCAGTCGGTCTATCTGCTTCACAACCATTTCACTAGTGACTGTGATGTTACATAATTTATCTTCTTCTAGCCCATTATAAAAATTAATTACTGGAATATTGTTAGTATCTTACTGTGTAAAAACCGAGGGAAAATAATTATTTAAAATCGAGAACATTTCATTCTCTTTGTCAGTAAGATGCCCATAGTTATTTTTACGGGGACCTATCTTATCTCTAACCTTTGTTCTATAGACCTGGAAAAAACTTTTTGGGTTAGTTTTAGAATCCCTGGCAACTTTAATTTCATAGTCCCTTTTAGCTTTTCTTATCCCCTTTTTAATGTACCTCTTAATTAACGTCAATATACTGATTCATAAGATGACCCTCACCTCTTTTGATATGCCTATTATAAATTCCTTTCTTATGTCCTATTCATCCATTTTGGGTCATTTCTATTTGATCTAATTTCTTTATACAGGATAAACGTTCTTTGAGCAGCATGTATAGTGTTCAGAAAACTGTCATATTGATAGCTCTCTTCGTTACCCCAGTCAACAGATGATAAGTGTTCTCTAAGCCCATCGTAATCTGCTAAGCGAAAATCTGGGACTGTTACTGAGTTATCCCTACTATCGAACTTCCATTCAATGCTAAATGTAATTGATCTGTGGTCGCTAGCACTCAGTTCCTCTGAAATTTCTAAATTATTAACAAGGGATTCATTGTTTGCCAGAACTAAGTCAAGCAGGTTATTACCCCTTGTAAGTTCTGTCACAAACTGCTTCAAAAAACAATCCTGAACTACTTCTAAGAAGTTGTTTGATTCTAAATTCCCAGTCAAGAAATTCCAATCAATATGACTAAAGTTAAAGTTTCCTAGAATTACTACATTATCGTGCCTTGTGGCCCTAACAATTTCCTCCCATAGTAGTCTCCCCTGGTCCCTATCTAAGTTTGGGGGATGGTATATCACACCTAAAATCAATTTTTCATGCCCCTCATAAAATTCTATCCAAACAGATGCTGTATGTGTTACTTCAGACTTAATACCCGTTTTTATGCAACAGTTCAAGTGATCTCGGACATACAATGCCACCCCACCCCTCTTCCCGATACTTCTATCTACTTGGAACAATTTAAAACCCTGAATGTGACTTTCCGCAGGCATGTCCCGATTTTTCATATTGAACCACGTCTCAGTTAAGGCAAATACATCAATGTTACCTGCACTAGCAACTACACTCAACTCGTCCATCTTATTCCTAGCTCTACGACTATTTGTGTAATATACATTTAAGGACCCTCCTTTCTCTTTACCCTTACTGCTCCTTTCTGTTATTCTGCTAAACCTATTACTGTCCTTGTCAATTTGTGCCACTGGCTTTCCAATATCCACCTCATTATGCCTATTACTAGTTCTCCTAGTACTCATATTACTACACTGCGACTTCACTGTTTTCCCGCCAAATCCCATACCACTAACTATTCCTAGTTTAAAGCTCCCTCCACTGCGTTGGCCAGTGCTCCCACCCCTCCCCTAGATAAGTGAACCCCATCCCTGCCATACATGTCATTTTTGCCACAGAAGAAGTCCCAGTTGTCAAAGAATGTTACAGCATTTTCCTTACAGTATTTGTCCAGCCAGCAATTGACACCAATTGCTCTGGACAACCATTCATTTCCAACTCTTCTCCTTGGCAAAATGCCACATACGACAGGGTTCCCACCCTTCCTGTTAATTATCTCTATTGCTGACCTATACCTGCTAATCAGGTCCTCACTCCTACATCTGCCAACATCGTTGCCTCCAGCACTGAGACAGATAATAGGATTGTCCCATTACCTCTCATGATGTCATCCAGATGGCTAACAATATCCTTCATCCCAGCGCCAAGAAAACACACTCTCTGCCTTCTACTCCTATCCTTCAAGCAGAATGCCCTATGCATGTACCTAATCTGGCTGTCCCCAACAACAACAATGTTTTTACCTTCCTTGGCGACGACCGTCGTGATGTTCCCAGTAGTCGACTCACATTCGTTAGGTAGCACTACACCTTCACTTGTGGAATTCATCAAGACGTTCTCGATGATTTTCGTTGGGGTTTCTCACTCACGTCAGCCAATGCTTCCTTGAAAATAAATGGTATAAAATACCAACACAATGGAAACATAAGCACATATGCAGTTTAATGTGATCCTTTATTGGCAACGTTCCGCCCACACAGTGGGCTTTTTCAAGTCACACACAGATCTACCTAGGGTGGAAGGTACGGGAGTATTTATAGCCATGTTCAGAATGTTGAGGTCAGGTGGAGAATGCCACATCTGATGATCTACCGGGTGGGGTTATAGAGTCTTTGGTAGCTTGGCAGGGGTATTGGACAAGTTGTGAGTAGACCTTCTTCAGTGTTCTATGTTCTTATGTGGGATAGCGATGAAGAAGTTTCTTGGCGAGTGGTTCAGCTATGTTATAGAAGCCGTTGTTCTGGTTGAAATTGTTGGTTATAGAGATAAGCGATGACTCCAGGATTCTTCGGTATTGAGTGTTGTCTTCTGTGGCGATAAGTCTTGAGTTTCTGTAGTTAATTAAATGGTTGTGTGAATTGCGATGTTGTACACAGGCATTCCTTGTATCGTCAGTCATGCTTGCATATCGGTGTTCTGAAATACGTGTTTGGAGGTCTCTTGATGTTTCGCCCACATATAATTTGTTGCAGTCATTACAAGGGATTATGTATACCCCTGCAGAGGATGGAAGCTTGTCCTGTCTACTACTGGTGATGTCCTTGATGGTCGTGGTTGTGGAGGTAGATACTTGAAATGATGTACTGGAAAAGATGTTTTAAACATGTTTGGCAATGGAGTTGGTGGGGAGTACTATGTATTTCTTCTCGGCAGTGTCTTCTCTGGGTGTGTTGAAGGTGTTTAATGCCCGCCGGTTGCAGTCTCTGATGAAGTGACGAGGATAGTGGAGTTTAGAAAATACTTGTTCAATTATAGTGCATTCTTTCTCAAGGAACTCATTGCTGCAAAAACGATCTTCTCCACTTCTACTCTCACCACGACACCAAAACTAAACGTGGTGTAATTATAGGCTTCTTCCTGCATGCACTCAGAATCTGCAGCAATGAGTGCCTTGAGGAAAAATGCACTATAATTGAACAAGTATTTTCTAAACTCCACTATCCTCGTCACTTCATCAGAGACTGCAGACGGTGGGCATTGAACATCTTCAACACACCCAGAGAAGACACTGCCGAGAAGAGATACATAGTCCTCCCCACCAACTCCATTGCCAAACATGTTTCCAACATCTTTTCCAATACATCATTCCAAGTATCTACCTCCACAACCACGACCATCAAGGGCATCACCAGTAGTAGACAGGACAATCTTCCATCCTTTGCAGGGGTATACATAATCCCTTGTAATGACCGCAACAAATTATATGTGGGCGAAACATCAAGAGACCTCCAAACACGTATTTCAGAACACCAATATGCAAGCAGGACTGACGATACAAGGAATGCCTGTGTACAACATCGCAATTCACACAACCATTTAATTAACTACAGAAACTCAAGACTTATCGCCACAGAAGACAACACTCAATACCGAAGAATCCTGGAATCATCGCTTATCTCTATAACCAACAATTTCAACCAGAGCAACGGCTTCTATAGCATAGCTGAACCACTCGCCAAGAAACTTCTTCATCGCTATCCCACATAAGAACATAGAAGACTGCAGAAGGTCTACTCACAACTTGTCCAGTACCCCTGCCAAGCTACCCAAGACTCTATAACCCCACCCGGTAGATCATCAGATGCGACATTCTCCACCTGACCTCAACATTCTGAACATGACTATAAATACTCCCATACCTTCCACCCCAGGTAGATCTGTGTGTGACTTGAAAAAAGCCCACTGTGTGGGCAGAACGTTGTCAATAAAGGATCACATTAAACTGCATATGTGTTTATGTTTCCAATGCTTCCTTGGTGCTCGTTGTGACATTCTCAGTAGAACACCCACATTCGTCAGGTAGCACCAAAAATGGGTTGGAAGTTTCCACAGTAGTCTTCTGGGTCCTTGTTGTTTCTGCCTCTCCAACAGTCTTCTTGATCCTCAGCTTGGTTCCATGTTGCCCAGCCACTGACCAAGCTCCCCTCTTAACCTCGGGGCTCACAACAGGAGGATTACTTCGAATCCTCTTGTTCTCCTCCGTTAATCGCCGTATCTCCTGCTTAGCAACCCTAAGCTCTTCTTTCAGCTGCTGGCAAAGAGAGGGCATCCTGGTTCAGATTCACAGAGAGCACTCAAACAGGTCTTCACAGAGCTAAGTACACGTCATTACTGACAGAAGGTTTTCTCTTCAATCTTCCGTTTTCTCTTTTACAATCCGTTTCCTCTCCTCCCTTTCGTTCCCTATTCTGGAAATATAAACACAAATGCAGTATAATGTGATCCTTTATTGACTACGTTTCGCCCACACAGTGGGCTTTTTCAAGTCACACACAGATCTACCTGGGGTGGAAGGAACGCGAGTATTTATAGTCCGGTTCAGAATGCTGAGGTCAGGTGAAGAATGCTGCATCTGATGATGTACCGAGTGGGGTTATAGAGTCTAAAAACTTGGGTAGCTTGGAAAGGAGATTGGATAAGTTTGTGAGCAGACCTTCTACAGTGTTCTTATGTGGGATAGCGATGAAGAAGTTTCTTGGCAAGTGGTTCAGCTATGTTATAGAAGCCACTATTCTGGTTGAAGTTGTCGGATATAGAAATAAGTGATGATTCCAGGATTCTTCGGTATTGAGTGTTGTCTTCTGTGGCTATAAGTCTTGAGTTTCTGTAGTTTATCAAGTGGTTGTGTGAATTACGGTGTTGTACGCAGGCATTCCTTGTGTCGTCAGACCTGCTTGCGTATTGGTGTTCTGAAACGCAAGCAGGTCTGACGACACAAGGAATGCCTGCGTACAACACTGTAGGAGTGCAGAACCGTCTGAAGCTAGCGTCTGAGTCTGCATAGTTATACTAGGGGATACATACCCTCTTGGATATAGGAATTTCTGAGGTGCAGGCAGGACACTAATAACGATTGAATATTGCAGGAATTAATGCTCCCGGTTGCACGTGGTTCCCAAGGGGAAGTCCAAAGGGGCTAAAGCTAGGCTTAGGAAGTTGAAGATCAGGATATATGCTGCAACACCAAGTAAGTTAGTCCTTTATACGTGCATGCAGGCAAAGTTTCTTGCAATACCAATCATTTGTGAAAATCTGTTCTATAAGCCACTTGTGAGGCTGAGGTACCCACCTCAGAGCTCGGTGTCAACAGAGTTTGCCAGGGTAGGCGACTCACTTGGAGGCAGTCCACACAAATTTCCACAAAAGTTCTTGGGAGGAGGTAAGAGAGTCCAGATGGATGTGGCTGTCTGGTGTTGTTTCGTATGTGTGTGTAGTGTTCCAGTGTTCTATGTTCTGAATGTGTTGGATAGTGTTAGGGTGGGGTGGGTGAGGGTGGAAGATGTTCTCCCAGATGTGTTTGAAGATGTTAGTAGCAGCCTGCAGTTCTGAGATGTGTGTGTTGTTGTGGGTGATGTGTTTGAATTTGTTGGTGGGAGTGGTGCCTCTGATTTTTTTGATAAAGTTACAGAAGGCTTTGGTGTTTTTGATACACTATTCGTCTGCTTGTAGTATGAGCTATGACCAGTGTTTGTTGTGGACTTGGTCTAGACTATGTAGAATATTGTTTCTGATGTAAGTGAGATCTAATATGACTTGATTAAATGTGTGTGTGTTGTAGAGAAAGCAGTTGTGGTAACAGATAATTAGTCTTCTTGTTCTGATTGAGGGTTTGAAGGAATAACGAGTGGTGTGGGTTTTCTTTGGTATTGCGATGTTGGCTGCTTGTGTAATGGTGTCTTGGATGAAAGCAAGTTGAGTGTCAATGTCACAGATGGGTTTGTTGTTGTACTCATAGGTGAGGTTAGTATTATCTATGTGTTGTTTGAAGGCATCCCAGTCAGCGTTCTTGTAGGAGAAGGAAGGTGTGGCCGGGATGAGGATAGGGTTGGAGGAGATGTGTAAGATGACGGGAATGTGATCAGAACCTGTAATAGGGCCAGGTGATATGTAGTATTGAAAGAGAGAGCTGGCTCGGTTTGCCAGAATGATGTCGGATTTGCCTTGGCCAGTGTGATTGTAGAAGGTGTTGAAGGCTGGGCCGAGGTGAACTAGGTGTTTGTGGTTTGTGAAGTTGGGTAATTGGTGACCAAGTTGGTTGTTACTGGTGTGATGAAAGGTGGTGGGTTTGGCATTCATATCAGCTAGTAGGTATGTTGGTGTGTTGGTGTAGTTGAAGACTAAGGAAAGGTCGTGTATGTTGAGAGTAGTGTTTGGGCGAGCATATGTGGTGAAAAAGATAAAGAGGGCAAGGTGGGTGTGTATTCTGACCGCAAAACAGTGTTGGTGAATAAAAGGGATTGGGAGAAATTCGCGTTTTATGTTGGAATTGAAAAGGATGGCAACCCCATCGTGGGGATCATAGGGGGACTGTAGTGCAGTATAACCATAAGGGCAGATACGTTGAGGGGCTTTGAGGCAGGTACTGTTCAGCAAAACAATATCTGGCCTCTCTGCTTCAAGGAGCTCGGCCAGTAGGTGTCTAATTGTGAAGTAAGAACGTACTTTGAACTGAATCACCTTAAACATGATTTAATGGTTTCGTCATAGCAAAGTTAATGTCGGGGGAGGAGTTTGGATTAAAGCCTGTGATAGTGGTGCCATCAGTGGATGTGTGTTTGTAGGTGTTACGGACCCATTTCCTGGAGGGGGAGGAAGAGATGGATCTGTTTTTATGTTCTTTGGTCTGTCTGTCAGAAGTTGGGGCAGGTTTAGGTTTGAGTGGATTTTGTCTGGAGGAGGTGGAGTTGGACCTGGATGAAGTTTTGGTTGTGGTGGAGTGGGCAAAGGTGGATGCAGAGGAAGTGGAAGCTTTGGTAGGGGATGAGGAAGAGGAAGCTATGGTAAGGGATGAGGAAGTGGAAGCTTTGGAAGGGGAAGAGGAAGTGAGTAAGGAAGTGGGGGGAGGGGTGGTCGTAGCAGCAGCACTAGGGGTGTTGGTGGGAGGTGTAGAAGTAGTGAAGAGGGGTAGGGGAGGAGGAGAGCTGGTGGGAGTAGGAAGTGTGGGGGTGGGAGAGAGGGTGGAGAGAGAGGTTGTAGGCGGCTTAGAAGAGAAGCAGGAAGGAGGGATAATTAAAGAGGGAAGATTGTTAGCAGACAAGATTAGGTTAAGGACATGTGAGTAGTCTGATTGGTAAGCTTAAGAGATTACCATCGCAGAGTGGGCAACAGTGGCGAGTTGACAGTTAGTTTTGTAGTCTAGTGTGGGTGTAGGTGTAGAAGGAGAAGTGCTTGTATTCTGTGTGTTGGTGTTTGATGTGTGTAGAGTAGAAGAGGTAGACCAAGTGCGTGGGGAGGCCCAGGCATTGGGGGTAGGGAAGGGAGGTATGGAAGGTTAGGGAGGAGCAATGAAGGGATTGGGGAGGGAGGGAGGTTGGCTTGCTCTGAGGGAGGAGAGAATGTGCTTTCTAGAAGGGCAGGAATTTGCAACTGCAGTGTGACCCACTGCAGTTAGAGCATTTAAGTGGGAGGTTGCAAATATTCCAGAATTGGCCAGTTGCTGAACATCTGGAGCAGACTTGTGTAGATGTGCATGTGTTTTTGTCGTGGCCAAATTTGAAGCATTTAAGGGGGCCCTGAGCCATTTTTCCACACGCGCTCAAAAAAATCGAAAAATTATGGAAATTGAGTTATTTATACCGAAAAATAGCTTAACTCTTTGGCAACACAATGGTACCAGAATGAATGTTCTACGACGTTTCTACAAGAAATTATAGTTATTTATATCATGTATGGCAGTGGTTCCCAAACTGGGGGTAAATTACCCCCTGGGGGTAATTTAACCATTTTTTGGGGGTAATGGAGGGGTGACAGAAAAAAAGTTATGAATTCTGAAAATCAAGAAAACAATGCGGTACCCGGTATGAGGATTATTGTTAACTTTGTCTTAGTATATAAAGTTGTAAAGTAAACCTATTATAAGTAAGTAATAAAGTTAAACCAAATAACAATAAACATCAAAAACTAATATACAGTATTAGAAAAGAAGAAATATATAGCTAAGTGTGTGGAAACCCAAAAGTATTTTGACAAGTATGCTTCAGGGCAAAAGTCACTCAGTAGCCCAGATCGACCTGTCCAGTACGCGTCACTCACTTCCTGAGGCTGCCTCTATTTCACACTGTCAGTTTATCTGTGAGCATCAGCCGAGGTAGACATAAGCTGGTATGTATGTGTACTGCCCTGTGCAGTATATAGTTAGTATTTACCCACTGTTACTGTGAATTTGTAGCTATTATTAATTTTATATATAATGTATGTGTGGTTCTTACGTTTTCAATGGTTTTGCTAGGATTAGCAGAGTATGCGAGGCTGTATACGTTCACTGTAGTCTCGCGCTACACGGTGCTCTTGTGCTGACAAGCATGATACTTGCAGCCTGACAATTTTGAATGTATGCGTGTGTGCTTCCATCAGTGAACTTGTGTTAGCTGCCATGCGAGAAATTATGTACCTTGCGTTTTGCAGTGTATGCATGGATATTCTTCTTTTTCTGCAGATTGAACAAGAAAATGTCCAAAAAGTGCACCTACACTGACGCCTTTCTTCGCCATGGCTTTGTGAATTTAACTTCTGGTGGAGAGGATCGGCCACAATGTGTGGCATGTCACAAAGTGTTGACAAATGAAAGCCTCAAGCCATCAAAACTCTCAGCTCACCTCCAGAAGTGCCATCCAAATCTTCAAAATAAGGATCAGGCTTATTTTCAGCGCCAGGCTGTAGCACTGAAGAATATCCAGTTCGGCTCATCTGGAATTCAAGCCCAAAAGCTTCAAGCTGCGGTCGAAGCATCCTACTGTGTTGCATATAAAATTGCCGAACAACAGAAATGCCACACCATTGCAGAGAATCTGATTATGCCTTGTGCATACGAGATGGTAAGCAAGGTATGTGGGGAGGATCAAGCGAAGAAACTGAGTGTCATATCTCTATCAAACAACACCATCCGCCGACGAGTCGATGACATGGCATCAGATATCCTGTCCCAAGTTACAACAGAGATCAAGGAAAGCTCATATGGCAAATTCTCCTTGCAATTTGATGAATCGTGTGACGTAGCCAGTTGTGCTGTTCTCCTTGGGTTCATCCGTTACGTCCACCAGGACAAGATCAAAGAAGAGTTCCTATTATGCGAGGATCTGCTGACAACCACAAAGGGAGAAGATGTCTTCAATATCATCAACAGTTTCTTTACCAAGAATGGATTGGATTGGAACAGCGTTCAACAGGTAGGAAACGATGTTTATATAAAGTCTAAATTAGTATAAATAAAATGAATTACACGGCATATAGTCATATACAGTTTTATTTATTGTACAAGTAACTGTAGTGTAGCTAATATTTTGTACATGATTCACACAAAAAATATCGTGCCTGTCGTACTGAAATACTCAAGTACCGAAATAATTAATTAAAACCATATAATTATAACGCAAAAGATAAGTAACAATGACTAACTGACGCAGTCTATAATAATTTTTCTTTTTATTCCAGGTCTCCGTAGATGGAGCACCGTCGATGATGGGTGGTCATCGTGGATTACAGGCCTCATACAAGCAATCAATCCAGAAATTTCTGTAGATCACTGCATCATTCATCGGTACTCTCTTGGATCGAAAAGCCTGCCTGGTAATCTGAAGTTAGTGTTTGAAGATGTGTTGAAAATCGTCAACTTCATCAAGTCCAAAGATGTGAATTCGCGCATATTCAAGGAGCTGTGCAAGGAAATGGGAGAGCAGTATCAAGTTCTGCTCTACCACACCGATGTTCGCTGGTTGTCACGAGGCAAGGTTGTACGTCGAGTCATTGAGCTCCGAAAAGCTGTTCAGGAATTCCTGGAACAAAAAGGATCTCCTTTTACTACCAAGTTCACCGATAAGGAGTGGCTTGCTCGACTTTGTTACTTGGCTGACATATTTGCGGAGCTGAACAGTGGTAATCTGCAACTCCAGGGCCGAAACACGACTGTCATTGATGCCCATCACACTGTGACTGCATTTCTGGGGAAACTGAGACTGGATTCGGTGCTAGGAGAAAGGAGTGATCGCCCAGTTTCCTACCCTAGACCAGTTTGTTGAGGAGAATAGTCATGATACTGGATCACTTCTACAGACCATCAACAAAGAAATGAGCGACCATTTGAAGGGGCTTGAAACAAGCATGCATCACTACTTTCCAGAGAGTGACCAAGAAACAGCCACTCTTCAGTGGATCATTCATCCCTTCTCTGTACCTGATGATGCCATTCATGATGATGATTTCCCTGCAAAGGAGGAGTGGATCACAATGCGAGCCAATGAAGCCTTGAAAATCGAATTCCAAAACCAAAATGCAGATTCCTTTTGGTTTTCACGACTACCTGACTCGCCAACTCTGTCCAAGAGAGCCTTGAAGTTGTTGGTATCATTCTCAACAACGTATCTGTGAGAGAAGGGCTTCTCAACTGTGCTGGGTATGAAAACAAAAAAGAGGACTCGCTTGAATGTTGCAAACGATGCCAGGCTGGCACTTTCAACCGCGAAGCCAAGAATTCCTAAACTAGCTTCAAGTATGCAACTCCATCCATCCCACTGATGTTCTTGACATCTTTGGTAATAGTCATTAAAGATGCACAATGTTCAAATACAATAAATAAAAGAAAATATCTCAAGTGTTTTAATTTAGCCATATATATCAATAATAACAACATTTTGTGAAAGGGGTAACATGCTTTATGTGGCATGTTAAATTGGGTAACAAGCTGAAAAAGTTTGGGAACCACTGATGTATGGTGACGGTGATATGGGTAGAGAGTCTGGTCACAGCCCATATATATTTTGGAATTTTTTTTGGAATTGTTTTCCTTGTTTTTTATCGCTTTTTCTTGCATTATTCTTTCTAATATAATAACTGACTATTTGGCATCATAAAACAGTAGGCGGAGCTTATCAGGAACCATCCCGCTCCAGAGAGCCAGGAGAAATCACTTCATTATTACGCTTATATCAGCTTATATATCAACTCTACGGCTTATTTATCTATCAGAATTGATCTAATGTGATATAATAAACACTATAAATAACATACAAACATGTTATATACTCTAGACTGAATAAAATAGGCCATAATATGGCGAGATTATTATTATTATTATAATCAAGGGGGAAGCGCTAAACCCGGAGGATTATACAGCGCCTGGGGGGGGATGTGGAAGGCATTCAGGCTTAATTCGGGGAACTGGAGCACAGATCCAATTCCCTAAATCAAGAGCCCCTCACCAACATCAAGGAACCTTCCTTGAGGGGTAATATGGCGAGAGATAATCGGGAATATTTCGATGTAATTGAGCTACTCCTCTCCATGTCGTCTTTGAGTAAGAGAAAACGGTGTTTTGAAGAGGATAACTGCACTAGAACCCGTAATGACACGATTGCAAACAAACCATACCCCCGGCCGGAATTGAACCCGCGGTCATAGAGTCTCAAAACTCCAGCCCGTCGCGTTAGTCATGTTGACGGCAGTGAAGGGACTTGAGCTAGAGTTCGTCACGGCCACGCTAGCTGGAGATTCATCTGTAAAAACTTGCATTTGTGGTCACAGAGGTGCCTGTGCTAACCTTCCTATGGTGTAGAAATATACCTAGTTGGATGAATCTTATTGTGGTTAGCTGGTCTAGTGGCTAACGCGACGGGCTGGAGTTGTGAGACTCTATGACCGCGGGTTCAATCCCGGCCGGGGGTATGGTTTGCACTAAAACATCAGTTGACTAAGAAATACACCCAAACAAACATGATTTTCGCGATTTTTTTTTTTTTTTTTTTGAGACGGGGGGCCGGCCGGCACTCCCGGCCAATATCTCGGAAGTAACTTATTCTCCTAATGTCACATATTCTTCCTTTATTACTTAATTAAATGGAATAACATTCACAGAAATTGTAAAATAATGATTTCTCTAATTTCTGGTGGAATATTTTGGGAAATATTCCAATTATTTTGGGATTTATGTGGGAGTAAAGGGCTGATATTTTGCAACATTCCAAGAACTAGCAAACTTTATTTTTTTGTGAAATAAAGATAAAATATTTAGAGGAAACTAATCCACCAGGAATTCGTATAAGCATTGTTCTCTCGGCACCAAGTGTCCAAACAACATTACGTCGTCCCATATAGGAAAAAAGTTTTACACAAGGGCATTTTCAGTAAATCAGTCCTTTTTCAGTCTTTTCTCAGTTGTTGTTTGAGGTATATTTTTGATAAATATTTTCAAGAAAGATTGAAAACACTTTGTCTTGTGCACCAAAACCGGAGGAAATCGGACGGTAAACAAAAAAGCTACATTTTTTTAGAATTAACACTTGGATTGGTAGAGTCGTAAGAGACCTGAAGATGGCAGTGACATATGACACTGGGGCATTAAGGTAATGAAGATTTACATTGTTTATGTGACTGTATATTCTGTTTGACTTTGTATAAAGTAGCCATATCAAAGATCGGAGCAGGAGTTAGACTCCTTGTTACATTTTTATGCAAAATATTTTTATCAGCAAAGATTATAAATTTTAGTGTTTATTTTTGTTATCCCAAACTCTCCCATTTCACAACAATAGTTTCCGGTTAATAAAAAAATAACACTCTAGCTGTGTAAAGGTTATGGTGCTTTTATGTTAAACTAGTGCTTTGTAATACTAATGCTTGCATGGTTGTCTGCCTAGAATGCTTGTATGGTAGCTACTTAGTGCTTGCATGGTTGTCTGCCTAGAGTGCTTGTATGGTAGCTACATAGTGCTTGCGTGGTTATCTGCCTAGAGTGCTTGCACGGTAGCTACTTAGTGCTTGCATGGTTGTCTGCCTAGAGTGCTTGTATGGTAGCTACTTAGTGCTTGCATGGTTATCTGCCTAGAGTGCTTGTATAGTAGCTACTTAGTCCTTGCATGGTTGTCTGCCTAGAGTGCTTGTATGGTAGCTACTTAGTGCTTGCATGGTTGCTACCTAAAGTGTTTGCGTGGATGCCAAAGTGTTTACGTGGTTGTTACTTAGTGCTTGCGTGGTTGTCTGCCTAGAGTGCTTGTACGGTAGCTACTTAGTGCTTGCGTGGTTGCTACCTAGAGTGTTTGCATGGATGCTAATTAGAGTGCTTACGTGGTTGTTAGTGCTTGCGTGGTTGACTGCCTAGAGGGCTTGTATGGTTGCTACTTAGTGCTTACGTGGTTTCTACCTAGTGTTTGCGTGGATGCTAATTAGAGTGCTTGCGTGGTTGCTACTTAGTGCTTGCGTGGTTGCTACCTAGAGCACTTGTTTGGTGGTTACTTAGTGCTTTCGTTGTTGCTACAAAGAGTGCTTGCGTGGTTGCTGCTTAGTGCTTGCGTGGTTGCTACCTAGAGTACTTGTATGGTTGCTACATAGTGATTGTGTGGATTCTACCTAGAATGCTTGCGAGGTTGCTGCTTAGTGTTTGCATGGTTCATAATTAGTGCTTGCGTAGTTGCTAACTAGTGCTTGCTTAGTTGCTAACTTGAGGGCTTGCGTGGTTGCTAACTAGAGCGCTTGTGTGGTTGCTAATTAGTGCTTTCGTGATCGCTACCTAGAGTGCTTGCATGGTTGCTGCTATGTGCTTGCATAGTTGCTGCCTAGAATGCTTGTGTGGTTGCTACTTAGTGCTTGTGTGGTTACTGGAGAGAGTTCAGGGGGTCAACGCCCCCGAGGCCCGGTCTGTGACCAGGCCTCCTGGTTGATCAGAGCCTGATCAACCAGGCTGTTACTGCTGGCTGCACACAATCCAACGTACGAGCCACAGCCCGGCTGGTCAGGTACCGACTTTATGTGCTTGTCCAGTGCTTGCTTGAAGACAGCCAGGGGTCTATTGGTAATTCCCGTTATGTATGCTGGGAGGCAGTTGAACAGTCTAGGGCCCTTGACACTTACTGTATTGTCTTTTAACGTGCTAGTGACACCCCTGCTTTTCATTGGGGGGATGTTGCATCGTCTGCCGAGTCTTTTGCTTTCGTTGTGAGTGATTTTCGTGTGCAAGTTCGGCACTTGTCCTTCTAGGATTTTCCAGGTGTACATAATCATGTATTTCTCCCGCCTGCGTTCCAAGGAGTACAGGTTCAGGAACTTCAAGCGCTCCCAGTAATTGAGGTGTTTTAACTCCGTTATGCGCACCGTGAAGGTTCTCTCTACATTTTCTAGGTCAGCAATTTCACCTGCCTTGAAAAATACTGTTAGGGTGCAGTAATATTCCAGCCTAGATAGAACAAGAGACCTGAAGAGTGTCATCATGGGCTTGGCATCCCTAGTTTTGAAGGTTCTCATTATCCATATTGTCATTTTTCTAGCAGATGCGATTGATACAATGTTATGGTCCTTGAAGGTGAGATCCTCTAACATGATCGCTCCCAGGTCTTTGACGTTTGTTTTTCGCACTATTTTGTGGATGGAATTTGTTTTGTACTCTGGTGAAGTTTTAATTTCCTCATGTTTACCATATCGGAGTAATTGAAATTTCTATCTAGAGTGCTTGCATGGTTGATGTATAGAGTGCTTGTATGATAGCTACTTAGTGCTTGCCTGGTTGCCAACTAGTGTTTGCGTTGTTGCTAACTTGAGTGCTTGCGTGGCTGCTAACTAGAGTACTTGCATGGTTGCTAATTAGTGCTTTCTTGGTTGCTACCTAGAGTGCTTGCGTAGTTGCTACTATATGCTTCCATGGTTGCTACCTAGAATGCTTTCGTGGTTGCTACTTAGTGTTTCCGTGCTTCCTACCTAGAGTGCTTGCATTGTTGCTACTTAGTTGCTACCTAGAGTGCTTTCGTGGTTGTTATTTAATGTTTGTGTGGTTGCTCCCTGGAGTGCTTCTTAAGGTAGCACTCTATCCAGGCCAGGAGGCACCCTTTGATCCCCATCCTAGCTAGTATTGCTAGAATTGCTGCGGGGATGGCTAGCACAAATGCCTTCTCGAGGTCGAGGCAGATAACTATACTAGGTTTCTTGTTACTATCATCAATCTGGCTTAGTAGGGTGGTTATGCACTCTGCTGTACCCACTCCTTTGGTGAAACCAAATATGTGATGATGAGGGGGTCCAAGTTTTCTTAGGAGACAAATAACTATGCATGAAAAACAGATTTTAAAAAACTTTGAGAGAAAAATTTTAAATTTATGTTAATCATTTATTTCTAAATAGGTTTGTAGTTAAATAAGTGTTCTTAAGTGATTCTAAAAAAAATGAATGTTTAACGATTAAACTGTCCAAACGTAGATCTACGTTTTTTCAATATTTAAAAGTATGTAAAAAAAAGTAGATTTTCTTTTTGTTTTTGTTTTTATATTTAAAAACGTGTAAAAAAACTTTGATCTACTCTTTTTTTGTTATATTTGAAAATATGTAAAAAAAACTTAGATCAACTTTTTGAGCACTTCACATGTGAACATAGATCTGTTTGGACAGTTTAAGGGTTAATACTTGAGTAATGTTTAACATTGTTAATTAACTACAATACATCAGGTCTCAGTAATATTATCATCTCTCGTTATAAGTATGATTATTACTTAAAAGACTTTCCTTGAAAGCAGACAATGCAGAGTACAGTTTATGAGACACTTTGCAGAAGCAACTTTTCATGTTACAAGAGTTGTATCAGTCAGTGTTTACACTCCTTAACAATATATAATAATGTGTTCTACATTTACACTCATTTAGCAAAATATTATTATATAATAAAAGGAAAAAGAACGGAATTAAACTAAATAATTTGAGGAGGACGTTGAGAGGTGTGAAGCCCAAACACAACATTTCCTCATAGACGAACTTAACTCTACAAATGTAGCAACATTATGGTGTCCTGCCAACATATGAAATTAGAATTGTTTAAATATCAATATATAAGAACATAAGAACATAAGAACGAAGGAACACTGCAGAAGGCCTACTGGCCCATGCGAGGCAGGTCCAAGTCTCCTACCGGCTTAAGCCAATGCACCCAACCTAGTCAGGTCAGGTCACATTGACTTAAGGGAGGAACACGGCAACCGACCTGTTAGCACAAGCTATCAGGTCTAACTCACACCCACCCACATCTACTCATGTATTTATCCAACCTATTTTTAAAGCTACACAACGTTCTGGCCTCTATAACGGTACTTGGGAGTTTGTTCCACTCATCCACAACTCTATTACCAAACCAGTACTTTCCTATATCCTTCCTGAATCTGAATTTTTCCAACTTAAAACCATTGCTGCGAGTCCTGTCTAGGCTAGATATTTTCAGCACACTATTTACATCCCCTTTATTTATTCCTGTCTTCCATTTATACACCTCAATCATATCCCCCCTAATTCTACGTCTTTCTAGAGAGTGCAGTTTCAGGGCCCTTAGTCTATCCTCATAGGGAAGGTTTCTGATACATGGGATCATCTTTGTCATCCTCCTTTGTACATTTTCCAGAGAATTTATATCCATTCTGTAATACGGTGACCAAAACTGTGCAGCATAATCTAAATGAGGCCTAACCAAGGATGTATAGAGTTGAAGAACAACCTGAGGACTCCTATTATTTATGCTTCTTGATATGAAGCCAAGGATTCTATTAGCTTTATTGCGAACACTTATGCACTGTTGTCTTGGTTTCAGATTACTGCTAACCAGAACTCCTAAATCTTTTTCGCAATCCGTAATATTAAGATCTACATTATTTAGTTTATATGTGGCATGGTTATTGTCCTGTCCAACATTTAGAACTTTGCATTTGTCTATATTAAACTGCATCTGCCACTTCTCCGACCACTGCATCAGTCTATTCAAATCTTCCTGGAGTGCTCGAATGTCCTCGTCAGAATGAATTCGACGGCCTATTTTGGTGTCATCGGCAAACTTGCCGATGTCGCTCTTTATGCCCTCATCTATGTCGTTTATGTAGATTGTGAACAGCAGGGGGCCCAACACTGACCCCTGTGGAACACCGCTCGTGACGCTTCCCCACTCTGATTTCTCCCCATTTATGCAAACTCTCTGCTGCCTATTTGTCAACCATGCCTCTATCCAGGAAAAAATTTCTCCTCCTATTCCATGTGCTTTAATTTTCCTCAATAGTCTCTGATGTGGGACCCTGTCAAAAGCCTTACTGAAGTCCATATACACAATATCATATTCATTACCATGATCTACCTCCTCAAATACCTTAGTGAAAAAAGTTAATAAATTCGTAAGGCAGGAACGCCCCTTTGTAAAACCATGCTGAGATTCGTTGATTAATTTATGCTTTTCAAGATGGCTACGAACTGCCTCGGCAATTATTGATTCCATAAATTTTCCCACTATGGAGGTTAGGCTTATTGGTCTATACTTCGAAGCTAAGGACCTGTCACCTGCAGACGTAATTACGTGGCCACAGGGCCGAATTTAGACCTTGGGGTCCCTGGGGGCTCTTTAGGTTTGGGGGCCCTCAACATGGTAATAAAATTGAATTACAAATTTGAAATGAACTAAAATGAATAATAAACAGCAGTTTAAGAAAAAAATATGTTAGGTTTCGAAGAAGACGTTTAATTATATTTTTCTTAATTTTATTGACTTTGACTACAATTTTTAGTTTGTAATATACTCCATCTATTCTATTTAATAATTACCAATGTGAATTTATTTATATCTTTGGTGTCACGATTTCGGTATCTATCTATATATATTTTTTATATAATAATTTGCTAATGGGACTGCCGGCCGACCTACCAACTAGGCATTTAATATAACCTGTAAACGGTCCAAGCAGATCTACGTTCACATGTGTAACGCTCCAAAAGTAGATCTACGTTTATTTTTACATATTTTCAAATATAACATAAAAAAAAGTAGATCAAAGTTTTTTTACACATTTTCAAATGTAAAGAAGAAAAAAGAAGATCTACTTTTTTTACATACTTTCAAATGTTGAAAAAACGTATATATACGTTTGGACCGTTTACGGGTTAAAATAGTGTAATTTATATAAGGAAGTAATCAGAACCATCTAACTTCAAGGAAGGAATTTATTCAATCCCTCTTTATGTAAATATTAAGCCAATTATGAGAGGGTCAGCTTATAACAGACAAGAAAGGCATCTTCACCTGCTTTTTACTTTTCAGTTAATTTACCTTGGACCTTAAAGAACACTTCAAATATTAATTATCTTATGATGGTACATCTCGAGGACACTTTAGTAAAATCATGCAACTCCATCATAATTATAATATCTAACCTATGTTTATATCTTTGGTGTAGAAGTTCTAGGAAAAGAAGATAGGAAATAGGACAAGATTAAATGAAAAATTTATACCTCTGAAAAAAAATTGCCGATAAAAACAAATTGTATAACAATAATTTCATAGGGAATGTATAAAATATAACATGTAAGAATAAAAAGTATATATTGCTTGGCTAAGATAACAAGTCAAAAAGTTGAATTTCTCTGTAAAATTTAACCACAAATAGTTCAGTGTAATATATCAAATTATAAATAAAAATATTGTATTTTAATTTAATCAAACAATTTCTAAAAAAAAATTCTCAAATAGTTTAGTATTATTTATTGAATAAATCAACTGAGTTTTTAGTAGTGATATAAATTATTGTTTTTTAGATAAGTTATGAAGTTGTGGTGCTGTTATTTTTTAAACTGTGGACATTACTGCAAAGTTTTTTTTTTTTACATACTACTGTATGTTATGGTATTCACACTAAATAAAGTAAATACATAAATACATACATATTTACATACTGCTACATATTATTGTATTCACACTAAATGAAAAAAATACATAATTACATACATATTGACACTACATACATATTTACCCTATTACATAAATACATAAATACACTTTTGAAGTCGTTAGACTGGGATAAGTAAATTTCATACATAATTTTTCCAGTCTGCTGCAAATCACAAAATTTACAATTCAAATATTACATAAGTAAGTAGAATTAGCAACCCATACATCACATTTATGCATCACATGATCAAACTGCAATATCTACAGAGAGTCTTTCTTTCCACACTTAGCATCTACCAACTAACTCATCAAACAGTACATTTCTTTTTTTTTTTACGCTGGGTCCCTAGCTTTATTGACAACCTATTTACAGGTTAAGGATTCCTAAATTTATTGATAGGCTAAGAGCTGTTACCAACATCAGCTCATTTAAAAGCATTTTTATTGTTACGGAACATACAAGTATGGAACAGGATGAAGTTGGAGCCATCTGTGGGCCAGCATTTTCATCTGATCAACTGACTTTATCTCGTTGACATCATAATACTGTACGAATGTTTTCCATACTCGAGTCATCCTGGGGATAAATGATGTCAGATGAAGTGATGTTCTGGAGAAGAGCACAGCCAGAGTGGAGTTGCTGCTTTCTGCCCGTCTTGTGGTACAGAAGGTTGCCTCACGCTGTCCTCGAAGTGGATCCAAGTGTGGTACTTTGACAATATTAGCCTTGTACATAACAGTAAGGCCACCCACATCCCTCCTGTGTTGAAGGCTCTGCTGAAATGACAGATCTATCCAGGATTGATCCAGGTGAGAGATGAGACGTCTTGCTCTGTTCTCGACTCTGTCAAACAGTCACAGATGAGAGGGGGGCAGGCAAACCAAGAAAGTGTAGCATACTCAAGGTGTGAGCGTACTAGTGCCTCGTATAGAATCTTGCAACCCCTACTGTCAAACAGATGCAAGATACAGCAAAATGCTGTAAGCTTCCTGGCTGCCTTGTTTGCAAGATTTACAACATGGTTCTTCATGGTCAGTTTGGAGTCAAATTTCACCCCAAGGATGTCAACTTCTTCCCCTGGTACCAACACCCTCCCCTTCATGCTTACTACTGCACCAGCATTACCATCATGGTGCCTAGAGACCATCATCACTTGTGTTTTTTTCAGGTGCAAAATGTTACTTGCCATCTATTTCCCCAAGCTGATATAGCTCTTATTTGGTGATTGATGTAGCTTAGAGCAGCTGGCATTTCTTCTCTTTGATAAGTGAATATCAGTGTACAGTCGTCTGCATGAGCATGGGATTCTGGGATGAGATGAAGAAGGTCACTGAAGTAGACATTCCTAAACAATGGTCCCAGCACGCAGTATTCTTCTTGAGAACACTGCTCTCAACATCCAATAGGCACAGAATACTTAGTCTATCATGGGTCATTGTCGTTCTCAGATAATTTTTTACCACTGCCAATTTGCTGAACGACCTTTCTCCCGAGCAACTATTGACCATTATGCTAAAATACATTCTAAGAGCTATATTAACACCTGGAAAGGTATCAGCAAGCCTTTCATCATGTAGTAAAACTGCCTGTTTAGATGGAGTGAGACATGTCCTGATCTTGGCAAATGCTACAAACTGGACAATTTCCTCAACAAACACACTACTGAAGTTTTCAGAGTAAACACTGATAAGTTTCTTAGCCTCATTTTCTATCTCTGCATCAGGTAGGCTGCATAAGTTGACTATTATATTGAACCTGTTATACACTGCTTGGTATGTTACATTGCGTTGTTGTTAGGCAACACACAATTGATCTAAAATGAAATTGAATTTTTCTCTGGGAGACAAAACAACTTCCTCTGAGACTGATGTTGGGTTTGCATCATATTGCTTGTTTCTCTTTCCTTGCCTGCTTGTAGTTGATTAGTTCCTAGCATCCAGTTCAAGCTCTTAATACCTATCTCGAATTGATTTCAGAAGCCTTTCCAGAGAAATAATTAAATTCACTTCATTTTTCAGGTCAACATCATTACCTTGGTAAGCTTTGATTGTATTGCTGAACTGTTCCAGATCTTAACCATCGGTGCAGTTTCAAAACAATCCATTTTGTCTCCAAATGCCCGAGCTTCATTTCTTGCTTTGGGTGTTTGCTCCAAGCCACTTTCAGTATCCTTGAGGGCATTTTGAATAGAGTTGTATCCATGTATAATGCTGACCAACGAGTGTCTGAAAGAGACTTCACAGTTAGTGCTCTCTTTCCTTCCAAAGATTTCATTTGATTTGCCCATCTGCGTGTTGACACAGAAAAAAAAGTGTATAAACTCTGAATAAAGCCGAAATAACTAACAACTTCCACACACCAAGAGGCAGGAGCCTGTCCTACAAGATTCAATGAGTGAGCAGCACAAGGAATAAAAGCTGTTGCTGAGTTCTTATTTAAAGTCTCGTCTGCGTTCCTGTGTAGCAACCAGACATATTACGAGCACTGTCGTAGGACTACCCTCTGCAGTCTTCAAAATTAATACCTTCTTTTTCTAGAAATTCTAGCAGAGATGCAGACAGCTATACATCCTTGTGGAAGGCAGTGGGCAGGAAAGTTAAAAAAATTTCTTCCGGCTTTCCAGAGACGACATATCGCACAATCACTGTTAGCTGGTCAACAGGAGCCAGGTCTGGTGCTGAATCAACTGAAACTGACAAGCACTTTGCAGTTTTAAGCTCTGTCACAACATAATTCCTAACATATTTTGCAATTAGCACAACAATTTCTTCGTAGATTGTTGGTGATAAATATGACTGTTTATCACTTCCAGGATTGCCAGTTTCTTTAAGGTGTCCCATCAAAAATGCATCAAATTATGCAATAAGTTCCATGATTCCTAAAAAGTTCTCATTATGCTTGGATCCTATGATCACTTCACTACCCCTAAATGCCAGGCCTCTTTCAGCTAAAAAGACCATCACCGCCACAACACAGCACAATACTTCACACCAGTATTTCTTGTTTTCATACACTTATTTTTCCAACTGCCTATCAACATGAAAGGAGTCCTTACATCGAAGATTAAACTTTAGCACAGAATTTCGGAGACATTGACTTCATTCATGAATTTTAATTTTTCCTCTGCTTTTCTTCAGTCATTATAACTATCCTTGCTGGAAAACCTGTCACATCTGCTGGACATCAGAGTACAATAAAAACAATAAACAGCATCCTCTGATGGGCTGTACAGGTGCCACTTTCTCAAATGCTGCTCACCATTGTCGTGAATAGAGTAAAACATGAAATTCATGAAATGACGACAATGCTTGTCCAGCTTGCTCTAACCTGACTGATAATTGAGTCGAGATTCTGGGTATGAGGAACCATTTTTGTTTTGACATATGATGGCAGTTGACCAAAAGGACACATGCTTTTCTCTGACAGGAAACCACATGGCTGGGTCTGAATCACATAGTGGTGCTTCACTGTCCATGTCTACAGAAGTATCTGTAGAATGTGGTTGTGGTGATTCATCACCTTTGCTATCTTGATTTGGTATGTTCTTTTTATTTTTTGCTGATGCTCTTGGGAATGTGGGAAGGTCTTCAGAAAAAAAACATCATCTGGCAGTGGTACTGGTCCTTCATCAGTACCTTCTGTTTTCCAATACAGAAGCAGAGAAAAATTCTGTAAGGCATTTTGTCTTTGCCAAGACCACAGCATTTCTTTTGCTTGATTCTTCTAAAAAAAACAAATATTCAGAGTTTTTGACATTTAACGACAATAACACACACACACACACACACACACACACACACACACACACACACACACACACATGCTCATATACAACAGGCCTAGTGTCTAATCGACATGTGCCTAGGACAAAATGGTAACTAACATGTTGACTACTTTTAGTGATAGGAAGTGATGTGGGGCAGTTGTATCTGTGTGTTGCTCACAAACGTTTGTGATACATCATCGTTTTGCAATTACATCTTACACACACATACACATCCACAGACACACACACACACACACACACACACACACACACACACACACACACACACACACACACACACACACACACACACACACACACACACAAACACACACACAGGCACTGTGTCATTGACGTGTATAGTATGCAAAATTATGGAGAAGATTATCAGGAGGAGAGTGGTGGAGCACCTGGAACGGAACAAGAGTATAAATGCCAACCAGCACAGATTCATGGAAGGCAAATCCTGTGTCACAAACCTTCTGGAGTTTTATGATAAAATAACAGAAGTAAGACACGAGAGAGAGGGGTGGGTTGATTGCATCTTCTTGGACTGCAAGAAGGCCTTTGACACAGTTCCTCACAAGAGATTAGTGCAGAAGCTAGAGCATCAGGCGCATATAACAGGAAGGGCACTGCAATGGATCAGAGAATACCTGACAGGGAGGCAACAAAGAGTCATGGTACGTAATGATGTATCACAGTGGGCACCTGTGACGAGCGGGGTCCCACAGGGGTCGGTCCTAGGACCAGTGCTATTTTTGGTATATGTGAATGACATGATGGAAGGGTTAGACTCAGAAGTGTCCCTGTTTGCAGATGATGTGAAGTTAATGAGGAGAATTAAATCTGATGAGGACCAGGCAGGACTTCAAAGAGACCTGGACAGACTGGACACCTGGTCCAGCAAA
>NW_027195623.1:100000-142500 GCF_038502225.1 Cherax quadricarinatus
ATAAAGAAGGTCTTCAAAAGTTATTTTGCTGCACATTATGTAATAGACATGTATTTCACTTAGATATGACAGAGCAAGAGGCATTATTTGAAAGTGAAAGGATTTGAGATTTAGCTGCCTTGAGTGTCTTCAATACTCTGATTCCATGAATGCAGGGAAAAGAAAATCTGGTGTCCGACATGTTCGCTGTGGTGAAAGCTTTGGAGGAAAATATATATATGTTTGTTGGACAGGTCGACGATGATTAATTTTAACAACTTGCTCTGCTGTTAAGTTAATATCTTTGCTATGCACCATACCCAAACTGTGGATTGTAGTCAAACAGATTACAGAGCTACATATCTTGAACATTTCTGAGTGAGTTGTCTCTGAATTCATTAATTTTATAGCATTTCAGTACATAATGACGTATGGTCATTATGGTACTTGTCATGCAGCCGGAGCCGGGCAGTAGTGACATCCAGAGAGTCTGCTTATTTTGTTGAATGCACCATAAACATGTGGTTCCTCCTTCATGACAGAATGATGAGAGATGGACTAACTGGTGTCAGTCTCCCTCAGTTTTAGGTCAATGAAGTTCAGTTGAAGCTCTTTTCGTATTATTGTTCTCAAACTGCTGACTGACAAGCCATTATTGTAATCTACTCTCCCTCTAAAAGCATGTAACATAGCCAATTCATCAGTTGTGTTATGCATCAGAAGGCCAGTGTGAGATGGAATTCACAGAAGGTGCACTCTGCCTTCACTGTCCACAATCCTACCTTACCTGTGTCTGACTTCTGACAAGCATTCTACAATTTATACTTATTGAGTTGAGAGCATTTATAGATGACAGAGAATCAGTTACAATTAAAGTGTAAACATTCTGTATTTGGACGCAATTGAGTGCATAGATAATGACAAGCAGTTCAAACATTTCTCATAAGACAAAGAAATGAAGTTACAGTTCATTCTAGAAAAGATGCATTGTGAACGGGTATGTTGATGTACAAGAGTGCGGACAGGAAATAAAATTTCATAATCCATGTGAAGTGTCACCAGATGACTCAAGTGAAATATTTCAAACTGAACTCATTATTTTTCTACGAGTATGTTCCAGGCATCGTCAGGAAATGTATTTGTGAATAACCTTCTTCAACAATGAAAATTAAGTCTAAACTTACTAAAAATGCACTAATAATGCAAGAATGTGTTTCACAAAACTCGAACTTGATGTTCATGCTCTCTCTACAAAAGTGCAACCTTAGATATCACCTTAGAATTAAATACGCAAATTTTAAGCATGCGATACATATTTGCAACATTAATTTCTACGAGATCAAACATTAATTAGTTGTTATATTCACTTTACTTTGTTATAATTGTGATAATAGCTTCCTTTCAAATATGATTTAACTTTTTAATACTGGATCTAAAATATTTGTTTTAAGGTAAACTATTTTACTTTTGTCTTAATCTGCTAATTGTTAGAAATATTGATTGTTTTGTTTATAAAATTATAGTTTTGTGAAAGAGTTGTTTTGATATTGACACGAACTTTCGTTTGATAAGTTTAAAACTTATTAATATTATTATGTTGGTTATATTTGTTACCAGATAAAATCTCTTCTGTTTCTAGCTGCCGCTTTCATCATACATTTGACCGTCTAATGTGGCAAACGAATGTTGAAGGTTGAAGACCACCGCATTCAAATATCATATTTATGTTAGTCATCACAAATTTCCTTCTGCTATGAAAACTGGAGTCACTGCTACATCACTTTGGTTGGGCGGTGTTGTTTCCAGATGTGGACTTGTTTTCTGTAGAAATGGAGCCCACCTGTAGTAGTATCACCAGGTACGTCACAAGCATACTCACAGACTGTGAAAACAATTGATTGCAGTGTTAAGAAGAATATGGATAATACCACTAGCAATAATTTGATTTGTTTTTGAAGTGAAATAAATGAAATTACTGATTTTTCCCCATTATGCTGGGAGGTATTACCTAAACTGCTGACTAAGGGCCCACAACCTTAAAGAAGGAAAAAAAAAAAAGGTTTCTCCCAGAAGCTGTTTCAGAATTTTCTTTCCCCAACATTACAATATATGCACATTAATATGTTGTTTAAGACTTTATATTAAAGATGCACCAAGTAATATATTGTTAAACTCATTAACTGAGGAATAAACATGTACAGTGGACCCCCGGTTATTGGCCGGTTTGGTTATCGGCCAACTCGGTTATCGGTGGGTTTTTCGGCGCCCGGTTATCGGCCATTTGCTCGGTTATCAATGGTTTTGGATGACTCCATCTACTGACTGGGGCAGCTTGTGCTTCAGTTTGGCTTTGTTTCTTGGTGGCTTAGGAGGCTTCTGCTCTTACATCCAAACATTTTACTTGTTTACCATTGTTTTAGTGGTTTTTCTTGCAGTGCATCTGTGATATAAGTAACCATGGCTCCAAAACAAGTTCCTAGTAAAGTTCCTGTGATAAAGAGAGAAACACCATGGAATTTAAGTGTGAAGTGATCAAAAAGTTTGAGAGTGGTACGAAGGTGATAGAACTTGCCAGGATGTACAGCAAGAATAAATCAACAATTACATCCATCCTGGCAAAGAAAGAACAAATCAAAGACGTTAATGTTGCAAAAGGAGTAGCTTTTCTAACTAAACAAAGGACACAGATAATGGAAGAGATGGAAAAGGTATTGTTATTGTGGATTAAGAGAAAAGAATTAGTGGGAGACAGTGTAGTAGAGTCTACTATTTGTGAGAAGGCAAAGCAGTTACATGAGGATCTTGCAAAGAAAATGCCGGGAACAAGCTCTTCAGTTTGTGAATTTAGGGCCAGCAAAGGATGGTTTGATAGATTTAAGAAGCGTAGTGGCATACATAGTCTTGTAAGGCATGGTGAGGCTGCAAGTTCTGACAAATGTGCAGCTGAACAGTATGTTCACGAATTCCAGGACTATGTAAAGGCTGAAAGATTCGAACCCCAACAAGTTTTCAGTTGTGACGAAACAGGCCTGTTTTGGAAGAAAATGCCAAAGACGACCTACATTACCCAGGGCACAATCCTATAAAAGACAGGCTTACTCTTCTGTTGTGTGGTAATGCTAGGGGGGATTTCAAAGTGAAGCCTTTACTTGTGTATCACTCAGAAAACCCCAAAGTGTTTAAGAAAAACAATGTTATGAAGAATAGGTTGTGTGTGATGTGGAAAGCTAATCATAAGACATGGGTCACAAGGCAAATTTTCAAAGAGTGGGTTAATGATGTGTTTGGTCCAAGTGTGAAAAAATACCTCCTGGAAAAGAAATTGCCACTCAAGTGCCTCCTGTTACTGGACAATGCTGCTGCACATCCTCCTGACTTGGAAGACCAAGTGTTTAGGGGCCTCAGTTTTATAAAAGTGAAGTTCTTGCCTCCTAACACCTCTCCTCTTCTCCAGCCCATAGACCAGCAAGTCATTTTTAACTTCAAAAAAATCTACACAAAAGCAGTGCTTCAAAAGTGCTTTGAAGTGACCTCGGACACTCAGTTGACCCTAAGAGAGTTCTGGAGGAATCACTTCACTATCCTTCATTGCATAAGCCTTATAGGTAAGGCTTGGGAGGGAGTGACTTCCAGGACTTCGTACTCTGCTTCGAGGAAACTGTGGCCAGATTGTTTCCTAGAGAGGGATTTTGAAGGATGTGAGACTCACCGTGACCCTGCCGGCCCTGTGGACTCTATTGTGTGTCTTTGGGGAAGTCCCTGGGGCTGGAGGTGAGTGGTGAGGATAGAAGAGCTGGTGGAGGACCACAGGGAAGAGCTTACCACTGAAGAGCTGCAAGAGCTTCAACTTGAACAGCAACAGATTGCAGCTGAGGAACTTGCTTCAGAGGAGGAGGAGGAAGAGGGAGTGAAGGAGGTGCCTTCTTCAGAGATTAAGAGGTGTGAGCAAGCTTTTGTAGAGAGACACCACCCAGACAAAGCTGAAACAAGCCATAACTGCAACATGTTTAGTGACAAAACCCTGTCCCACTTTAGGGAAATCTTAAAGAGACGCCAGAAACCCAGCACTCAGGACAGTTATTTTGTGAGACAGGGGTCCAGTGACTCTCAAGCTAGTTCTAGTGGCATTGAAAGACAGAAAAGGGAAGTAACCCTAGAGAAGGCATTACTATCTGAAGTCTTCATGGAGGATTCCCCTTCCAAACAGCAACTCCTCCCTCTTTCCTCCTCCCTATCTTCCAGAAGCCAGCATTAGCCTTCAGTATAGGTATGTAATACTTACATAATTGTAAAAAAAATATTTTTTTTATTAATATTTTTGTTGGGAACGAATTAATTTTATTTTCATTATTTCTTGTGGGAAATATTAATTCGGTTATCGGCCATTTCGGTTATCAGCCGACCTTCAGGAACGGATTACGGCCGATAACCGGGGGTCCACTGTATTAATAAATCATTTATAAACATGCTTAAATATTTAAAAATTTATTTGTACAGATATGTTGACAAATTTATATGCATGCATATTTACACTGTATATGGAAAATTAATTTATGTTGAGGATTTTCTCGAACTCCTCAGGTACCAGGACCCAAAGAGGCAGCAGCCATTGGATAGCCACACTGAGATGCTGGAAGAGAAATACAGGAGCACTCGTGTATCTAGTAGTTTCACTGAGGGTGGAATCCAGCACTTTTGAGGAAACCTATTTCGTGGCTCCCCAGGTACAAAAAGTTTGAGAACATAAGAAAAAGAACTGCAGCAGGCCGACTGGCCCACACCAGGCAGCTCCAAGTCACACCCGCTTAAAAAGGAAGGAGCATTGCAGCAGGCCTACTGGCCCAAGCTAGGTAAATCCATCTCACCCCATCCACACCCACTGATGCACCAGTCTAACCTATTTTTAAACCTGCACCAAGTTTTGGCTTTACCAACGCTACTCGAGAGTTTATTCCACAGATCCACAAATCTGTTACCAAATCAATGCTTTTCTATATTTTTTCTAAATACAAAATTTTCCAACTTGAATCCATTGCTGCGAGTTCAATCTTGGTTAGGTATTTTAATACGTTATTTATACCCCCCTATCCCCATTATTTATTTGTATGTGTGATCCTAATTGGTCAGAGCAGTAATGGTGGACCAAGTCCCTATGGTTGTTGACGTTGAATATTTTCGTGTGAACGACAGCACCACCCTGATGAGAAGCACTGTTATGTAGGTATCGGCCAGGGTACATGCATATATATAGTTCCAAACAAACAGTATTCTGCAACTCCAGGAATATAAAGTGATCCCATCAAGACAGCAAGCAAGCGAAGGTTCGTGGGTAGTAATGATTGAGGATCTCTCCCGACTGGGCACTGAGCAATAGTAGTACTATTTATTTTTGATTACGCTGACCTCAGTGTCTAGCATGCCATTCGTTGGACCTTGTACAGTTCAGACTATGCAAGTTATCTACCACTTTGCTGCAAAGTGGTACCGAGTTTACTTTAGAAAGCATCGCTCATTCTTGTCGAAAGAGCAGAGTGATTTTTTCATGCATTAAAACTGCAAAAATCCGTTACAACATAAAAATGTATATCAAAGAAATTAATTAGCATAAAATAAATTTAAACAAATTTAATACATATTTAGTAAAATTAAATAGAAATAATTTAGGTTATGTTAAGTTAGATAAGACCTCTAAGTTACATTTGGTGCAAAACTCTAATTTTTACACTATTATATAATAACAAAAGATAACTTTTAAGCTATAAACAACACTGCAACTAGCCGAGGATTTGAATCCATGTTGTTTTACAACATCTAGCTCTGCTGGGTGCGTAATTCTTGTAGGATTGTATGGTCCCATGGGTTAGAGCATCATGGAATTTTCGCTCACCATAACGCAGGCTAAAACATCATGGGTTCGAATCCTCGGTTAGCCGCACTGTTGTTTTGATTAGATACCATTTGTTCGAGGTTACAGTAATATAAAATACTGTTCGTGGAAGCTAGTACACCAAATGGAGAAGTAGATGAAATTAGCTCTGCAGCACCCACGCCATCGAATGTCCTCGGATCATGTTAAAACACCTAGCTCTGCTGGATGCCTGATTTTTGTAGGAATGTATGGTTCAGTGGGTTAGAGATTCATGGAATTTTCGCTCGCCAGGAGGTAGGCTAAAACAACATGGGTTCGAATAGTTGGCTAGTTACAGTGTTGTTAACGATTAAATTATATATATATAACAACACTGCGGCTAGCCAAGAACTCGAACCCATGCTGCTTTGGCCTGCCTCATGGCGGGCGAAAACTCATGATGCCTTAATCCACTGGACCATACTAGATGTTGAACTGGATGTTGTACTCGCTACCAAAGGACATATGATGGTATGGATGACTCTGGGCTAATTTCATTCTAGTCCCTGTTTGGTGTACTAGTACAACGAGCAGTATTTTATATTATAGTGCCCACGAACGAGTGATATTGATCAGTAACAACACTGCAACTAGCCAAGGACTCGAACCCATACTGCTTTGGCTGCCTAATAGTGGGTGAAAACTCACGATACCTTAATCCACTGAATCATACAATCCTTAAGAGTAGCACATCCAGCAGAACAGGATGTTGTACTCGCTACCCAAGGACAAACGATGTTGTGGATGACTCTAGGCTAATTTCATTCTAGTCCCTGTTTGGTGTACTGCTCGATTATTAAAAAAAATACAAACAACTCCATCACTATATACCCCCTTGCTTTTAACATTTCTGTCATGATCCCCTCGGTTCCAGCTGCTTTACCCCCTTTCATTCTATGTAATGCCTCATGCATCTCCTGCACACTCACATTCTGCTCTTCTTCACTCCTAAAAGATGTTATATCTCCCTGGCCAGTGCATGAAATTACCGCCTCCCTTTCTTCATCGACATTTAAAAGTTCCTCAAAATATTCCCGTCATCTACCCAATACCTCCAGCTTCCCATCTACTAACTCCCCTACTCTGTTTTTAACTGGCAAATTCATTCGTTCCCAAAGCTATCTTAACATGTTTATCTCACTCCAAAACTTTTTTCTTATTTTCATAAAAATTTCTTGACAGTGCTTTTCCCACTCTATCCTCTGCTTCCCTTTTGCACTCTCTCACCAGACTCGTCACCTTTCTTTTACTCTCCATATACTCTGCTCTTCTTATAACACCTCTGCTTTGTGAAAACCTCGCATAAGCTACCTTTTTCTCTTTTATCACACCCTTTACTTCATCACTCCACCAGTCATTCCTCTTTCCTACTGCACCCACCATACTATAGCCACAAACTTCTGCCCCACATTCTAATATTGCATTTTTAAAACTATTCCAACCGGCTTCAACCCCCTACCCCCCACTACTCATACTTGCACTAGTCTACCTTCTGCCAATAGTTGCTTATATCTTACACTAACTTCCTCCTCCCTTACTTTCACCTCTCTCTTACTTGTTGTTGCCATTTTCCTTTTGTCTCAGATGTTTTCATATATATATATCTTTCTTTCTTTCAACACACCGGCCGTATCCCACCGAGGCGGGGGGGGGCCCAGAAGGAAAAACGAAAGTTTCTCCTTTCAAATTTAGTATTATATACAGGAGAAGAGGTTACTAGCCCCTTGCTCCCGGCATTTTAGTCGCCTCTTACGACACGCATGGAGAATATATATATATATATATATATATATATATATATATATATATATATATATATATATATATATATATATATATATATATATATATATATATATACATATATATATATATATATATATATATATATATGTATATATATATATATATATATATATATATATATATATATATATATATATATATATATATATATATATATATATATATATATATATATATATGTACATATATATATATATATATATATATATATATATATATATATATATATATACATATATATATATATATATATATATATATATATATATATATATATATATATATATATATATATACATATATATATATATATATATATATATATATATATATATATATATATATATATATATATATATATATATATATATATATATATATATATATTACTTTTATTAACACACTGGCCGATTCCCACCCAGGCAGGGTAGCCCGAAAAAGAAAAACTTTCACTATCATTCACTCCATCACTGTCTTACCAGAAGGGTGTTTTACACTACAGTTTTTAAACTGAAACATTAACGCCCCTCCTTCAGAGTGCAGGCACTGTACTTCCCATCTCCAGGACTCAAGTCCGGCCTGCCAGTTTCTCTGAATCCCTTCATAAATGTTACTTTGCTCACACTCCAACAGCACGTCAAGTATTAAAAACCATTTGTCTCCATTCACTTCCATCAAACACGCTCATGCATGCCCGCTGGAAGTCCAAGCCCCTCGCACATAAAACCTCCTTTACCCCCTCCCTCAAATCTTTCCTAGGCCGACCCCTACACCGCCTTCCTTCCGCTACAGACTGATACACTCTTGAAGTCATTCTGTTTCGCTCCATTCTCTCTACATGTCCGAACCACCTCAACAACCCTTCATCAGCCCTCTGTACAACAGTTTTGGCAATCCCGCACCTCCTCCTAACTTCCAAACTACGAATTCTCTGCATTATATTCACACCACACATTGTACTCAGACATGACATCTCCACTGCCTCCAGCATTTTCCTTGCTGCAACATTCATCACCCATGCTTCACACCCATATAAGAGCATTGGTAAAACTATACTCTCATACATTCCCCTCTTTGCCTCCAAGGACAAAGTTCTTTGTCTCCACAGACTCCTAAGTGCATCGCTCACCCTTTTCCCCTCATCAATTCTGTGATTCACCTCATCTTTCATAGATCCATCCGCTGACACGTCCACTCCCAAATATCTGAATACATTCACCTCCTCCATACTCTCTCCCTCCAATCTGATATCCAATCTTTCATCACCTAATCTTTTTGTTATCCTCATAACCTTACTCTTTCCTGTATTCACTTTTAATTTTCTTTTACATACCCTACCAAATTCATCCACCAACCTCTGCAACTTCTCTTCAGAATCTCCCAAGAGCACAGTATCATCAGCAAAGAGCAACTGTGACAACTCTCACTTTATGTGTGATTATCTCTTAACTCCACACCTCTCGCCAAGACCCTCGCATTTACTTCTCTTACAACCCCATCTATAAATATATTAAACAACCACGGTGACATCACACATCCTTGTCTAAGACCTTGTTTTATTGGGAAATAATCTCCCTCTTTCCTACATACTCTAACTTTAGCCTCACTATCCCCGTAAAAACTCTTCACTGCTTTCAGTAACCTACCTCCTACACCATACACTTGCAACATCTGCCACATTGCCCCCCTATCCACCCTCATATGCCTTTTCCAAATCCATAAATGTCTTACTCTTAATTCTTTCAATAATAACTCTACCATACACTTTATCAGGTATACTCAACAGACTTATCCCCCTATAATTTTTGCACTCTCTTTTGTCCCCTTTGCCTTTATGCAAAGGAACTATGCATGCTCTCTGCCAATCCCTAGGTACCTTACCCTCTTCCATACATTTATAAAATAATAGCACCAACCCCTCCAAAACTATATCCCCACCTGCTTTTAACATTTCTATCTTTATCCCATCAATCCCAGCTGCTTTACCCCCTTTCATTTTACCTACTGCCTCACAAACCTCCCCCAAACTCACAATTGGCTCTTCCTCGCTCCTACAAGATGTTATTCCTCCTTGCCCTATACACGAAATCACAGCTTCCCTCTCTTCATCAACAGTGTTTGTGGGTATACCACAAGGGACAAAATTCTTCTTAGATGTAAGGAGCCTACTTGTTCCAACTACTGCCACACAGATTGCATTTCAGAAGAAGAATTTTGTTGCAGCCAGGTTGAAAATTTCAGAAAATTGTAGGATATCCATAATCCTCTGTTATATGTGGATACAAGGCTGAAGCTACAGGAGGAAGGTACAGAAGTCCTACCTCAGGGACTTCTGTCCAAAGATCAAGACTGCCTTCTTGGGCTGTGTTGTAAAGTTGCAGCTAAGATAATCCATCACAGGGAAGCACTTCATGAGCTCCTCAAATCATTAGATAACCTCTAAGCTATTGTAGAAGGCCAGTGCAAGCCTACATCAAGTGACGTAAGCTGCTCAGCTGATGGTGAAACTATTGACAAAGACTGGAAGTCCCACACTGAGCTTAACTCAGGGGTAAATAACTGGTGGAATTCTGTCATCGCTAAGGTCCCACAGACTGACAGAGTTCAAAACACTACCTTTGGGAATTCTAACACAATTCCTCTGACCACCACAGAGGGAACAAATCCTCTTCCCAACAACGAAGGAAACCTTGGATCTGTTAATTCTCCTACACCTGACATCTCTGCTTCAGCCACTGCCAGTCCACTTGACAGTGCACATACCATCTCTGATCCTACACTTGTCAGCACACATGCCGACACTATTCCAGAATCTGGCAGCAGTGCTTCATTGGCAAGTTCTGAGTCAGGAGTTTCTCCACCAGAGATTGATGCAGTTAATAATCAGGGAACTATCACTGCACCTGATCACCTACTGCGCCAAGGTACGAACAGCAGGGACACATCTGTCAAAACTGGTAGAGGACGGGGCAGAGGACGTGGAAGAGGACGTGGAGGAGGAAGACGCCTACAGCCGTCTCAACCTCCACTAACACAGTTCCAGCGGCAGAACCTGAGGACAAATCTGCAAAACACAGGAGGTGCAACAAATCATAGACCGCCCTCCCAGGAACCTAGGCTGTGCTCTCGCTGTCACCGGAAGGGGCACACCGCCAACAACTGCCTGCGAGATACCAGGTGCAATTACTGCTACAAGAAAGGACATCAGGAGGACCAGTGTCGGAAGAAAAAGGAACTTGACAGACAGGACCACCTGTTTAGAGACCTGTTCTCAGAACAAACCAGCAGGATCTCTGAATTGGTGAACACTCTCACACGTCACCCACTCAGCTACTCCTATCCCAGCACAGGAGTGGTATTGTGCCTTATACAAGACCACAGACCTACATCCCTGCAGCTGCCTCAGTACCCTACCTCCCTCAAGGGCAGGCACCTTACATGACCTACACACCCACCACTTCAAGCTGACCATATCATGAGGAGCCAGTCTATCATCATCCTGTCGGCCAACATTAGAGGTTTCATTACTAATGTTGGAGAGCTCACACATAGTTTTGTGAACACTCGACGTCCCGACATGATAGCTGTTGTTGAAACATTCTTCGATGACAGGACTCCAGAAAATTTTGCAAGAATTGCTGGCTACACCTCATGGATGAGAAGAGACAGGCAAGGGCAAGGAGGAGGTGTTGCTGTGTGTTTCTCTAAAAGTGTTCATGCCCAGCACATTGATGTTGCCACCCCTACACATCTTGAAAAGATGTTCTTCAAGCTCTGCATAAACACTAGTACCTTTGTACTAGCATGTGCAATGTACAGACCTCATCAACTTCCTAATGGAAAATATTGACTCCCTTTTGCTACAACACATCTCTGTCAACATATCATAATTGTTGGTGACCTCAACCAACACCTTGTACAGAGGGACTTTGATGACCTTCTTGCAGTATTTGACATGAGAAACTTTGTTGATTTCCCTACTCACATCTCTGGCTCCTATCTTGACCCAGTATTGAGTGATGTGGCAGAAGGCATAATCACTCGTCAACACCTCGGCTACGTTGGATCGTCTGACCACAAGGCTGTTTTTACGACACTTAAGATCCCAACAGAATGAGATGAGGAGTCCACACGCACAACCTGGTTATGGGAAAGAGGTAATTGGCCAGCCCTTTGCTCTGACCTCGCCACCACCGATTGGAATGCTCTTCTCCAAGGGGATGTTGACAACCGAGTGAAAGCCTTCACTGGACACATCCCTAATCTACAACAAGAACACATTCCTCACCGGCAATATGTGACAAAGCCTACAGATCAGCATTGGTTTGGCTTTCGTTGTAGAGAGGCTGCTGCTGCTAAGTACAAAGCATGGCGAAAGTATAAGAGACTTCCTACCACCTATAACAGGAACTTGCACAGGCAAGCCTGTAGGCATATGGGTGACGTTCAAAAGTGGGCAATTGCTAAATGGAAGGTGGACACTAAAAGAAAGCTAGCATCAGGTAGGGTAGGCTCCAAAACCTGGCGGTCCCTGGTCAAGGACAGACAAGGTTATCTGCCTGATGAACTCATTCCACCTCTAAATCGACAGGATGGGACCAACTTTACTAGTAGTCAAGAGAAGGCGGACCTCTTTGCTGAACACTTTTGCTACCAAAATGCAAGTTCCTGATCCAGCAAGGGACCCTCCTTGGCTAGCTGCAAGAACTGTGTCTAAACTGTCAGTAGTGGCAATAAGGCAGGAGGAGGTGCATTTCCTTCTTAAATCGCTTGACCAAGAAAAGGCTGTGGGCCCAGACAAGTTGATCCCAAGATTGCTGAGAAGATATGCAGACCAGCTAGCAGCACCTCTAACTCGCATCTTTCAGCACTGCCTAGTACAGTGTAAATGGCCCACTCTATGGAAAGAGGCAAATGTAGTCCCTGTTCACAAAAGGAAGAGCAGAGCAGAAATCAGCAACTACAGACCAGTGTCACTCCTGTCAATCACTGGTAAGATCCTTGAGACAATAATCTCAAGACAAATGGCAGAGTTTTTTGACTACCACTTACTACTTTGTGATCGTCAATATGGCTTCAGGAAAGGTTACTCTGCCGCTGATCTGTTGTTAAACCTCTCCACTAAGTGGCACCAGTCACTGGATGAATCCAAAGTCAGCTGTGTGGTAGCACTGGACATTGCTGGCGCTGTCGACAGGGTGTGGCACCAGGGCCTCTTAGCAAAACTTCAAGCACTGGGAATTGCAGGCTCTACGCTATGTCTCCTCAGTGATTACCTTCATGGTAGATCTCTAAGTGTAGTTCTCAATGGAACGGAATCAGCAAGACATCCTATTGGGGCAAGTGTTCCACAAGGAAGCGTACTGGGACCATGGATTTGGAATGTCTACTCCAACGACCTTCTTCATCTCATCACAGAATAACATTCATATGCAGACGACTGTACACTGACATTCACTTATCCAACAGAAGAAATGCCAGCTGCTCTAAGCTACATCAATCACCAGCTGAGAGCTATATCAGCTTAGGGAAATAGATGGCAAGTAACATTTGCACCTGAGAAAATGCAAATGATGATCGTCACTAGGCACAATGATGGTAATGCTGGTGCAGTAGTAAGGATGAATGGGAGGGTGTTGGCACCTGGAGAAGAAGTTGATATCCTTGGGGTGAAATTTGACTCAAAACTAACCATGAAGAACCATGTTGTAAATCTTGCAAACAAGGCAGCCAGGAAGCTTAGAGCACTTCGCCGTATCTCGCATCTGCTTGACAGTAGGGGTTGCAAGATTCTGTACGAGACACAGGTACGCTCACACCTTGAGAATGCTCCACTTTCTTGGTTTGCCCTCTCCCTCTCATCTGCGACTGCTTGACAGAGTAGAGAACAGAGCAAGACGTCTCATCTCTCGCCTGGACCCATCCTGGATAGATCTGTCATTTCAGTAGAGCCTTCAACATAGAAGGGATGTGGAAGGGTGGCCTTACTGTTATGTACAAGGCCAATATTGTCAAAGTACCACACTTGGATCCACTTCGAGAACAGCGAGAAACAAGCTTTTATGCCACAAGACGGGCAGAAAGCAGCAACTTCACTCTGGCTGTATCCTTCTCCAGAACATCACTCCATCTGAGATCATATATACCTAGGATGACTCGAGTATGGAAGACATTCGAACAGCAAAATGATGTCAACGAGATAAAGTCAGTTGATCACATGAAAATGCTGGCCCACAGATGGCTGTAACTTCATCCTGTTCCCTACTTGTATGTCTCATAACAATAAAAATGCTTTCAAATGAGCTGATGTTGGTAACAGCTCTTAGCTTGCCAATAAAGCTAGGAATCCTTAAATCCTTGTCAAACCCTTTGTAAAAAAAAAAAAATAAAAAAATTCCTCAAAATATTCCCTCCATCTTCCCAATACCTCTAACTCTCCATTTAATAACTCTCCTCTCCTATTTTAATTTACAAATCCATTTGTTCTCTAGGCTTCATTAACTTGTTAATCTCACTCCAAATTTTTTTCTTATTTTCAACAAAATTTGTAGATAACATCTCACCCTCTCTCTCATTTGCTCTCTTTTTACATTGCTTCACCACTCTCTTAACCTCTCTCTTTTTCTCCATATACTCTTCCCTCCTTGCATCACTTCTACTTTGTAAAAACTTCTCATATGCTAACTTTTTCACCCTTACTACTCTCTTTACATCATTCCACCAATCGCTCCTCTTCCCTCCTGCACCCACTTTCCTGCCGAACACTTTAATACTAAATTTTTAAACCTGCCCCATACCTCTTCGATCCCATTGCCTATGCTCTCATTAGCCCATCTATCCTCCAATAGCTTTTTATATCTTACCCTAACTGCCTCCTCTTTTAGTTTATAAACCTTCACCTCTCTCTTCCCTGATGCTTCTATTCTCCTTGTAGCCCATCTACCTTTTACTTTCAGTGTAGCTACAACTAAAAAGTGACCTGATATATCTGTGGCCCGTCTTTAAACATGTACATCCTGAAGTCTACACAACAGTCTTCTATCTACCAATACATAATCCAACAAATCATTTCGCCCCAAATCATATCTTGTATACTTATTTATCCTCTTTTTCTTAAAATATGTATTACCTGTAACTAAACCTCTTCTATACAAAGTTCAATTAAAGGGCTCCCATTATCATTTACACCTGGCATATACATATATATATGTATATATATATATATATATATATATATATATATATATATATATATATATGTGTGTGTGTGTGTGTGTGTGTGTGTGTGTGTGTGTGTGTGTGTGTGTGTGTGTGTGTGTGTGTGTGTGTGAGTGTGTGTGTGTGTGCAAGAAAAGCCACCGGGGGAGGAAATCTTTAACTCAAATACTTTCACACTTCTCAGTGCTTCATCAGGAGCTATGCAATGATGCAAGGCAACAGCTGAAGGAGTGTGGGAAAGTTTTCTCAGAGTGGCGTACTGTGAGTTTGTCACCTGCCACAGCCTCTCTGGGAATGTGAGCCAAGGGTTTGGTGCAACCCTACACCATCATTATTCCCATCACTCCATATAGGGTAGAAGAGTTTTGAGATGTCAAGGATTGTGAAATTAGAAGATATAATAACCAGCCAGAAGCTTTTTCTAGCCACTTAGAACAGGTCATGTGACTTGAGAAAATACATTTCTCAGTTGATTGCTGTTGTTCTGTGTAACCTTCTTAATTAATAAAAGAAAGGAAATTAATGTACTCTTTGTCCATTTAAATGCCCTGGTCTGAGGTACACGAATGTTCCCATTAGTACTCAGTTGTATCTCTTCATATTCTCCTAAATATTGTCTACTAGTCTTCTCAGTATCAGTTAATATGCCTTTTTTGGGGATCTTCTATACCATTCCAATAATATTTCCATGATCCCGACTTCTATTTGTAATATCCTTTAACCCCACTACCTATGTAACACGTAATGTTGTGTACCTGTCAATGTGTGGTACAGTAATAGCTAAATGTGTTTATAATCATTCACAACTGACGTAGTATGATGTTCTGGTGTGTAGACACTGTTTGAGCGTCACCAATCCATGATGAAACCACCTGGCATAATTAGCAATCCTGTGATTTTGAATATCATTGTTGTTTACGACAGTGAACAAAAGACTTTACTAAATAGCTGTCGACCTTGTATAACCCATAATTTGAGTTATATACGGTATTCCTGTCATGTTTCAAGAGAGAAGATTCAACTACGTTTCTTTCTATGACAGAACTGTTGGGTACAATAATTTGGGCAGCAGCCCACCCCTGTGGGTGATTACAGGAAGTAACGTGGTTAAAGATAGCGTTTGACTCCTGCCCTATCCTGACTAAGTATTTATGTTGGGCTATTCTGATTTCCAGAAGTTTACCTGTTTGACCAATATATGAGAAAGAACAGAGTACATGGGACCTTGAAAACCCCACCAACTTTGTTGGAGGGTGTGTTTTTAATCAACCTTTGTTTCACCGCCCCAGAGTTTTTGAAAGCAAGGTTCTAATTGTACTGGAAAACTAGTACATTTTTCCTGGCAATCACTGCCTTAGGTTAAATCCTGTAGAAAGACTTTCATGCTGACGTTAGTGCTTTCTCGACAAAATCCCTAGAATATCTCAGTTTTGTGGCTATGTTGAATATCTTGCTGATTTCGTCCTCTAAGTACTCTGGACTGCAGATGCACAAAACTCTCAAGAACAAGAACATTGTGTGGAACACACTCCGTTTTACCCTAGTTTCGTGATTGGAATAGTAGTGAATGTATGACGATACATTAGTGGACTTCCTATAGTTTGTAAATTTGAATTTTCTATCAACATGATGGATTAAAACATCTAGGAATGGCAAAGTGTTGTTTATTTCATGCTCTGTAGTGAACTTAATGGAAGGTACTATACCACTGAGTCTAGGTAGGAACTCATCATTGTTTTGATCTCTAGGCCATTGGCAAAGAACATCATCTACGTATCTGAACCAACTAGTTTTATCTGTGAGAAAGTCTTAAAGGAGTCTAGTCTCAGAATTTTATTACAATTTGCTGAGAAAGAAGCTAAGGGGATTTTCGATTGCCATGCCTTGTTTTTGAGCATAGTATTTTCCTTCAAACACCAATTTGCAATTAGAAACATAAAGTTTTATCAATTCAATTGTTATTTTCGTGGGGTAGGGCATGGGGAAGTATTCTAGTTTCTCTTAAAGGTATGAAAGCAAATCATTGACAGGGACTTTGGTGAACAGAGCTGTAACATCAAAGCTTACCAGGGCTAAGTCATGTGGGACATTTAAGCTCTGCAGCCTTTCAGTAAGGTCAACATTACTTTTAATATGTGCATCCGAGATCCTACAGACCATGGGAGTTTGAAGTTTAACCAGCTATTTAGATAGATTATATGCAGCTGATCCTACTGAACTTATAATAGGACGGGCTGGGTACCGTGGCTTATGAGTCTTGATTATCCCATAAAGATATGATAAAGTTATCCACCTAGTCTGGGGTTCTTAATGAGCGGCTCATACGTTTCATTATCACTCAATAAATTGTTCATTTTCCAAAAATATTAAAATTTATCCAAAATAACAACTACCTTAGATTTGTCACCTTTAGAGTGGTGCAGAGTCTGTTCATTATTGAGTTGTTCATAATGGAGCTGGAGTAATGTTCAGTATACCATACCTTTGCATACATTAAATGTATCAGGTGTCAAGTCATCGTGTTTTGTCCAGTATGCAAAACGATATCGCTAAGTTTACATAATTAACCTAAGTAGTTTTGGGCACAAAGCTTAATCCAAACGCAAGCGCTGTGTTTGTCACTACTTAATTCCTTGCTTGACAGGTTCATAATGAACTCTGGATTCGAATGTATGGTCCAACCACTCTGTGCTATGAGATTATTTAACTTCCTAGTATGATTGCGTTCAGTGTTCTATCTGACTCTTCTAAGTTCCCTATAAATATAACCAAGCATGTAATTGTGCCAGCCTGGGGGAATCATATTAAAGAATACCATCTTGGCTCTCCTCATGTCTATGAAAACCATCTCCTTTTCATGTTTTACTAGGTCAATACTTTTAATGACCACTAACATGTGTAGCTGATCGAGCGGTGTAGTAGCTAGCCTGACCAACTTGTTCTGCAGTGGGGATTTTGGTAGAACCTGTTCATTTAGTCACTTATTTGGAAATGCTAACTTGAGTGCAGCTTTGTGGGCATTGATGAGTGAGCGTTTGTAGGAGGTAACAGCAAAAGTCAAGGAAGGAGAAACGCGAGAGAATTGGGAGAAGAGTTGGCGAGTGGCATTCATAATGCAAACAATCGCAAGACAGTTCACGGGGGGAGGGGGGTTGGAATCTTCAGCTCAAGTACTTTCACACTTTTCAGTACATCGTTAAGAACTATGCAATGTTGCAAGGCAACAACTGAAGGAGTGAGGGAAAGTTTTCTCAGAGTAGCACAGTGCGGGTTTGTCATCTGCTGCAGCCTCTCTCGGAATGTGAACCAATGACATGCCCACCCAGTGTCTACATACCAAAAAATCGCCCTCTGTCAGTTGTGAAGGTTATGTAAGGCATTTAGCTGTTACTGTACCCTACATTGACAGGTACACAAAATTACGTGACTACAGAGTTATGGGGTTAAAAGATATTTGAAGTAGAATTTTGGATCATAGAAATATTATCGGAATGGTATAGAAGATTCCCAAGTAAGGTATATTAATCGATACTGAGAAGGAAGTAGACAATGTTTAGGAGAATATAAAGACATATGTCTGAGTTCTCCTGGGAACATTCGAGTACCCAAGATCAGGACATTTTAAAGGACAAAGACCTTATTCATTTCAATTATTTTATTAATCAAAAAGTTTACACAGAACAATAGCAATCAATACGTATAGAATCAGCTGAGAAACATATTTTCTAAAGACATATGACGTGTTCTAAGCGGCTAGAAAAAGCTTGGGGCTTGTTATTATATTTTCTGATTACATAATCCTTAACATCTCAAATCCCTCCTTCCCCATATAGAGAGGAGGGTGATGGTGGTGGTGTCAGGTGGCACCAAACCGTTGGCTCACATTCCTTGAGAGTCAGCGGCAGGTGACAAATCCGCACTGCGCTAGTCTGAGAAAATTTTCACTCACTCATTCAGTTATTGCCTTGCAACATTGCATAACTCCTGATGACGCACCGAGAAGTGTGAAAGTACTTGAGTTAAAGATTTCCACACCCCATGGCTTGTCTTGCATAGTTAAGATCGCCTTTCTGCGATTGTTTGTATTTATATATATATATATATATATATATATATATATATATATATATATATATATATATATATATATATATATATATATATATATATATATATATTTTTCAACAAGTCGGCCGTCTCCCACCGAGGCAGGGTGACCCAAAAAAGAAAGAAAACAATTTTCTTCTTCTTATTCTTTTTAGTAATCTTTACAGGAAAAGGGGTTACTAGCCCATTGTTCCCGGCATTTTAGTTGACTTTTACAACACGCATGGCTTACGGAGGAAAGATTCTTATTCCACTTCCCCATGGATATAAAAGGAAAAGTAATAAGACCAAGAACTATTAAGATAAAATCAAAGAAAACTCAGATGAGTGTGTATAAATAAATGTGTACATGTATGTGTAGTGTGACCTAAGTGTAAGTAGAAGTAGCAAGACATGCCTGTAATCTTGCATATTTATGAGACAGACAAAAGACATCAGCAATCCTACCATCATGTAAAACAATCACAGGCTTTCGTTTTACACTCACTTGGCAGGACGGTAGTACCTCCCTGGGCGGTTGCTGTCTACCAACCTACTACCTACATATATATATATATATATATATATATATATATATATATATATATATATATATATATATATATATATATATATATAAGAGGGAGGTGAAAGTGTATAAACTAAGGAAAGAGGAAGTTCGGGCGAGATATAAGCGACTATTGGCAGAAAGGTGGACTAGTGCAAAGATGAGTAGTGGGGGGGGTTGAAGAAGGTTGAAATAGTCTTAAAAATGCAGTATTAGAATGTGGGGCAGAAGTTTGTGGTTATAGGAGGGTGGGGGCAGGAGGAAAGAGAAGTGATTGGTGGAATGATGAAGTAAAGGGTGTGATAAAAGAGAAAAAGGTAGCTTACGAGTGGTTTTTACAAAGCAGAAGTGTTATAAGAAGAGCAGAGTATATGGAGAGTAAAAGAAAGGTGAAGAGAGTGGTGAGAGAGTGCAAAAGGAGAGCAGATGAAAGAGTGGGAGAGGCATTGTCAAGAAATTTTAATGAAAATAAGAAAAAATTTTGGAGTGAGTTAAACAAGTTAAGAAAGCCTAGGGAAAGTATGGATTTGTCAGTTAAAAACAGAGTAGGGGAGTTAGTAGATGGGGAGAGGGAGGTATTAGGTAGATGGCGAGAATATTTTGAGGAACTTTTAAATGTTGAGGAAGAAAGGGAGGCGGTAATTTTATGCACTGGCCAGGGAGGTATACCATCTTTTAGGAGTGAAGAAGAGCAGAATGTAAGTGTGGTGGAGGTACGTGAGGCATTACGTAGAATGAAAGGAGGTAAAGCAGTTGGAACTGATGGGATCATGACAGAAATGTTAAAAGCAGGGGGGGATAAAGTGTTGGAGTGGTTGGTACTTTTGTTTAATAAATGTATGAAAGAGGGGAAGGTACCTAGGGATTGGCGGAAAGCATGTATAGTCCCTTTATATAAAGGGAAAGGGGACAAAAGAGATTGTAAAAATTATAGAGGAATAAGTTTACTGAGTATACCAGGAAAAGTATACGGTAGGGTTATAATTGAAAGAATTAGAGGTAAGACAGAATGTAGGATTGCGGATGAGCAGGGAGGCTTCAGAGTGGGTAGGGGATGTGTAGATCAAGTGTTTACATTGAAGCATATATGTGAACAGTATTTAGGTAAAGGTAGGGAAGTTTTTATTGCATTTATGGATTTTGAAAAGGCATATGATAGAGTGGATAGAGGAGCAATGTGGCAGATGTTGCAAGTATATGGAATAGGTGGTAAGTTACTAAATGCTGTAAAGAGCTTTTATGAGGATAGTGAGGCTCAGGTTAGGGTATGTAGAAGAGAGGGAGAATACTTCCCGGTAAAAGTAGGTCTTAGACAGGGATGTGTAATGTCACCATGGTTGTTTAATATATTTATAGATGGGGTTGTAAAGGAAGTAAATGCTAGGGTGTTCGGGAGAGGGGTGGGATTAAATTATGGGGAATCAAATTCAAAATGGGAACTGACACAGTTACTTTTTGCTGATGATACTGTGCTTATGGGAGATACTAAAGAAAAATTGCAAAGCTTAGTGGATGAGTTTGAGAATGTGTGTAAAGGTAGATAGTTGAAAGTGAACATAGAAAAGAGTAAGGTGATGAGGGTATCAAATGATTTAGATAAAGAAAAATTGGATATCAAATTGGGGAGGAGGAGTATGGAAGAAGTGAATGTTTTCAGATACTTGGGAGTTGACGTGTCGGCGGATGGGTTTATGAAGGATAAGGTTAATCATAGAATTGATGAGGGAAAAAAGGTGAGTGGTGCATTGAGGTATATGTGGAGTCAAAAAACGTTATCTATGGAGGCAAAGAAGGGAATGTATGAAAGTATAGTAGTACCAACACTCTTATATGGATGTGAAGCTTGGGTGGTAAATGCAGCAGCGAGGAGACGGTTGGAGGCAGTAGAGATGTCCTGTCTAAGGGCAATGTGTGGTGTAAATATTATGCAAAAAATTCGGAGTGTGGAAATTAGGAGAAGGTGTGGAGTTAATAAAAGCATTAGTCAGAGGGCACAAGAGGGGTTGTTGAGGTGGTTTGGTCATTTAGAGAGAATGGATCAAAGTAGAATGACATGGAAAGCATATAAATCTATAGGGGAAGGAAGGAGGGGTAGGGGTCGTCCTCGAAAGGGTTGGAAAGAGGGGGTAAAGGAGGTTTTGTGGGCAAGGGGCTTGGACTTCCAGCAAGGGTGCATGAGCGTGTTAGATAGGAGTGAATGGAGACGAATGATATTTGGGACCTGACGATCTGTTGGAGTGTGAGCAGGGTAATATTTAGTGAAGAGATTCAGGGAAACCGGTTATTTTCATATAGTCGGACTTGAGTCCTGGAAAAGGGAAGTACAATGCCTGCACTTTAAAGGAGGGGTTTGGGATATTGGCAGTTTGGAGGGATATGTTGTGTATCTTTATATGTATAAGCTTCTAAACTGTTGTATTCTGAGCACCTCTGCAAAAGCAGTGATAATGTGTGAGTGTGGTGAAAGTGTTGAATGATGATGAAAGTATTTTCTTTTTGGGGATTTTCTTTCTTTATTGAGTCACCCTGCCTCGGGGGGAGACGGCCGACTTGTTGAAAAAAAAAAAAAAATATATATTATATATATATATATATTTTATATATATATTATATATATTATATATATATATATATATATATATATATATATATATATATATTTTTTTTGTTTTTTTTCAAAAATATATAGGGAAGTACCACCTCTATAGCTGGAATGGGGGCCCTCATCCTCAGAGAAGAGAATAAACGTACCTCAGAGAAAACTCAAGGTTCTCCCCGGAGCTGTTTGATATATATATATATATATATATATATATATATATATATATATATATATATATATATATATATATATATATATATATATATATATATATATATATATATATATATATATATATATATATATATATATATATATATATATATATATATATATATATAGATAGACCCTCGAATGGCGGCCCAATAGCTAGCTGTGTGCTAGTTGTGTCATTCTTTTAGTGTTGGGTGGTACTGTGGTTTAAAGTGTCAAGTGGTTCTCGCTTACCATGAGGAAGGCCAGTACAACATGGGTTCAAATCCTTGGCTTGCGCAGAGTTGTTATTGATCAATACCACTCGTTCGTGGTTACAATAATATATAAATCCTGCTCGTGAGGCTAGTACACCATATAGAAATGAGAATGAAATAAGCTTAGAAGCTCCCATTCCTCTGTATGCCCTCGGATGGCGGCCCAACAGCTAGCTGTGTGATGGCTGCGCCATTCTTGTAGGGTTAGATGGTCCTGTGGTTTAAAGCGTTATGCGGTTCTCGTTTACGTGTGTGTGTGTGTGTGTGTGTGTGTGTGTGTGTGTGTGTGTGAGTGTGTGTGTGTGTGTGTGTGTGTGTGTGTGTGTGTGTGTGTGTGTGTGTGTGTATGAGTTTGTGTATGAGTTTGTACTCACCTAGTTGTACTCACCTAGTTGTACTTACCTAGTTGAAGTTGCAGGGGTCGAGTCCAAGCTCCTGGCCCCGTGTGTGTGTGTGTGTGTATGATTCAACAATCAATATTTGCACAAATAACTCATTACAGTTGTGACCGGGTGTTGAAGTGTGAATTGCTCATTACTCTATAATTTGTTTATGATTGTAGCCATGTATAAACGTAAGTAAACATTCTTACAGGATTCATTACTGTTGCAACCCCTGAATGGGTTGCAATGTATATTATGTATATATATTACATGTATATTACCTTTTCATATAATATTATATTGCTTATATTTTCGATAATAACTAAATCGTGAATATATTGCTTTATATTATTATTTGACTTAGTTATGTTGTTAGGTAGGATGTAACACATATATTATGTGCTCATAGTTCAAGTCTTGATTGTCTAACTACTGTAATTATCGCTCTTTGCTCGTTACTCAGCCGGCTTCTGTTGCTGAGCTGCAGCTTTCCACTGAGCTATCACATGATCGAGGGGGGGTGTCCTCACCTCGCCTGAAGTATTCAGTCTGGTCTAGACTCTCTTGGTGGTTGAACGTATTCCTGACAAGTGCCTAAATCTCCCTTATTGGCCCTTGTTGGAAGATCGTCTCTTGTCTCATTATTCTTGTTAGTTCTGGAGACTCTGTTCACAGAACATTGTATAGATTTAGTGATTTTCGACGTTGTACTGAGGTTGTGTGTCGCTTAGACACTCTGAGTAACTCAGGTCCTGAGCTGTAGCTTCTGACCTAACTTGTACTGGTAACTGTGTACTATCACAGTAGGGGATTTTCTTATGCTGAACTTAGATTCAGTCGTTTGGGAGTTTTGTGACATTCGTGGAGGATCTGCTGATGGTCCCTAATTAGTGTCGTTATATTATCTCCTTGATCCTGATTGTGTCGCAGTTGCTTGTTATATTGCTATTGGGCTTAGCATTCTTTTTATTGTTCAAGCAGACTCTTCTGATTGCCAGTTGGTCAAGAAGTTAGTTTATGTGAGGACTTTGTCAGTCACTTGTTTAAGTCTAGTCGAGTCGTGAGACATAGCGATCTACTTAGAGCACTTACACACATACACACAACCTTACTTGTATATATTTGTAATATCTTATTAAATGTTAATGTACCAGACGGTACTTAAGACTTATAAATGTGTTATGTGCTTTTAGCAAAATACTACTGTACACGAGAGAAGTGATTATTATTATTTTGATTATTATTAATTTAATTTACTTTGATATACGCCTAGACAACTTAATAAATTTATTAAATTTTAATTTCTCTAGTTAGTAGCCTACCAGTTGTAATCCTGAAGCACTATTGAATCATACTGAATTCTAATGGATAATTGGACAAGGATACTGACTAATTGTTACGAAAACCCAGTAACAGGCTGGATGCTAGAAGTGCAGTCCTTTCTAGTATTCAGTGGATATCTCTAAGCTTTTAGAATCGCGTTTTTTGTAACAATTACCTATGTAACTTGTGAGTTCATTACCTTCGTACCTAGTTCAGCTATCAAAACTTTGGGGGCCAGGACCCTGGACCCATTACGTACCTATGTAATCTGTAAATACCTTTGTAACTTGTCATTATTGTGACCAGACCTACCTGGAGTTAATCACCTTTGTAAATTGTGAATTCATTACATTCGTAAATTGTGAGTTCATTACCTCTGTAACATGCTCATCTATCAAAACTTTGGAGTCAAGTCCCTGGACCAATTATGTACCTCTGTAATCTTTTGACCACCGCCCACAGGATGGGTAAGAGGGTGCAAAATAAACATATTAAACTAAATTACCATGAGGCAGGCCAGTACAAGATGGGTTCTAATCCTAGGCTAGCACAGTGTTGTTATTGATCAATACCACTCGTTCGTGGTTTCAATAATATATATAAATACTGCTCTTTAAGGCTAGTACACCAAACAGGGATAAGAATGAAATTAGCTTAGAAGCTCCCACACCTCCGTATGCCCTTGGATGGCGGCCCAACAGCTAGCTGTGTGCTGGCTGCCTCATTCTTGTAGGGTTGGCTGGTCCTGTGGTTTAAAGGGTCATCTGGTTCTCGCTTATCATGAGGCAGGCCAGTACAACATGTGTTCGAATCCTTGGCTAGTGCAGTGTTGTTATTGATCAACACCACTCGTTCTTGATTACAATAATATATAAATACTGCTCGTGAGGCTAGTAAACCAAACAGGGATGAGAATGAAATTAGCTTAGAAGCTCCCACAACTCCGTATTCCCACGTATGGCGGCTCAACAGCTAGCTGTGTACTGGCTATGCCATTCTTGAAGGGTTTGGTGGTCATGTGGTTTAATGCGTCATTTGGTTCTCACTTAGCATGAGGAAGGCCAGTACAACATGGGTTCAAATCCTTGGCTAGCGCAGTGTTGTTATTTATCAATACCACTTGTTCGTGGTTACAATAATATATAAATACTGCTCGTGAGGCTTGTACACCAAACAGGGATGAGAATGAAATTAGCTTAGAAGCTCCAACACCTCTGTATGCCCTCGAATGGCGGCCCAACAGCTTGTGTGCTGGCTCTGCCATTTTTGTAGGGTTAGGTGGTCCTGTGGTTTAAAGCATCATGTGGTTCTCGCTTACCATGAGGCAGACCATTACAACATGGGTTCGAATCCTTGGCTAGCACAGTGTTATTGATCAATACCACTCGTTCGTGGTTACAATAATATGTAAATACTGCTCGTGAGGCTAGTACACCAAACAGGGATGAGAGTGAAATTGGCTTAGAAGCTCCCACACTTCTGTATGCCCTCGAATGACGGCCAAACAGCTACCTGTGTGCTGGCTGCACCATTCCTGTAGGGTTGGGTGGTCCTGTGATTTAAAGCATCATCTGGTTCTCGCTTACCATGTGTACGCAGCCTGTACTGTCTGCACAGACAGTCATGCTGTCTGCCAGCTTAGTTCATATTTCGCGGCACTAAGGTGCTGCCCTCTGTAACCAGGCCTCTCGGTGGGCACGCCAGCCTACCTGCCCTTGCCTCACTCTCACTCTGGCGACACATTTCACTCAGTCAAGAAGGCCTACTCCTAGCTCCTTTCGTGGGCATGGCCCTCCCGGGCCATGGGCACAACACACAAGCCTGTGCACCCACCCCTACTTAACAATAAAGTAAGAAGCCTCCGAAGAGATTTATCATTTACACCCCGCTACCAGTTACACCAAACAAACTCGTTATAAATGGTGGCAACGGTGGTTGCAGCAGATGTGTTTGCCCAGAGAGAGGAAGAAAGGAATGAAGTCATCTTCACTTCATCATCCTATACAAGAAGCATCCATCTCTCAACGAGTTATCCTGATGTCGTGTCTGCACTTTTAAGCATCGAGACATAGATACATGCAGGATCTAGCTGACCCCATGCCACAGTGTCCCATGCTGTTTCTCAAGTCACGTGTTCAGTGTCACTTTTATGCTCTGCTGTTGTTGTTCAACTCAGCACAGCTGTTTCAGCAAGCCAGAGGTGAGTTTTTTGTGATTTCTGCGTCCAGTGTGAGTTTCTCCACGTTTGTAGGAGGAGGAGGAAGTGGCCGTTCCTTGTCTCGCCCTGCTGGACTCTAACACCTCACCAGCCTACCATACACCACTCACCAGTACTCACTCCCTCTGCTGTGTTTTCTGCTGTTTTGCGTGTAAATTCATTGCCAGAGCTGTGTATCCGAGTGCCCGAGGCCACTTGAAGCTACGTGGATCAGCAAGCCAAGTAGATCACGACACCACGTGGATCACAATGCCACGTGTGTGATTGTGTGATGTCACGTGTATCTACAAGCCACATGAGTTACCAGATGTCCAAGGCCACATGCTGTGGTCTGCTGCCCATATCACATTGACGTCACCGACGATGCTGCCCGACTTCATGACATCACAATGTCTGCCTGACGTCACCTCGAGATGTCTGCTGACGTCACAGTGCTGCTGACGTCACCTCGCGACATCACACCTGACATCACATGATGTCACATCGAGTGTTTCTAGTAATTATTTCAGTATTGTCGAGAAGATTGAGAGAAGATATATGTCGTGTGTTAATTAATTCCTCTCAATCAGTGTTCTCACATGTTAGTTTACTGTCAATTTTGTGCTCAGAAAAGCATCATATGCTAGCTTAAGCCATGTTGTACTGCATGTACCGCGGGTGTGTGTAGCTTCCATGTGTCCAGTGTGGTCTGAGCCAGACCTGAGTAGCACCACTGTGTTGAGTGACCAGTGCATTTGGCAGTTATCAGTCAGCTCTGAGTGTATGAGCTCCCTTGTACAAAAAGCTCTTATGCTCGTCGCTCGCGATGTTCTGCAGAATCTTACCTGCTACGATTCCCATCGAGATTTGTTTCACTTTACCTCCAGACCTTCAGAGTGCAGTTATATATAGAGAAACAAGTCTTGGGACGCTTAGACTAACCTCTGTTATAACTCCAACTGCCGAGAGAATGACACTCGTCAAGCCGCAGTTAGCCCTGTTGGCAGGCGCTGTGTCAGCCTCGTGTCACAAGCTTCAGTGAGCAGCCTGCACAAAGATGATGTCACTTTGACTGCTAACTCGCTCACTGCAGTCTGGTGTATGATGTTACGACTCCCAGATGTTTTGCCCAGTCGTCTCTGCCACGACTCGCTCCACGCTCGCCGACAGTGACAGCCCAGCAACAGTACCAGTCGAGAAGTGTCCTGAGTTGCTTGCCAGAAGTCCTGCCCAGTTGCCGAGTTTTGTCGACGCCTCGATCGAGGGCACCAACATGTCGTGCCCCAGGTTGAGAGAAAACCTGCAGCGACTCCACGATGAATGCTTCACCGTTCCAGAGGAGACTGTAACCTGTTACGTCACAGCTAAGCTGCAGTGATGTCTCCTGTTTTGCAGTATCTGTCCAGATGCAGGAAGGCATGCAGTGATGCCCTTCGATGCTCACTGCCTATGTCCACAATGTTTAGCACACCTTATATGTTTTTTTTCTTCCTTCCCTCTAGGAAGTTTTTTTTTCCATGTCCATATGTATATATATATTTTTTTTTGTGTTCTGTGCCCTGTGCCTACGAGAGAGAGACTGAGTTTCTTTTACCACCAGTATTGTCGCATCGGGACGACGTGCGGCTGGTGACCGAAAGTATGTAGACAGCCTGTACTGTCTGCCCAGACAGTCATGCTGTCTGCCAGCTTAGTTCATAATTCGTGGCACTAAGGTGCTGCCCTCTGTAGCCAGGCCTCTCGGTGGGCACGCCAGCCTACCTGCCCTTGCCTCACTCTCACTCTGGCGACACACTTCACTCAGTCAAGAAGGCCTACTCCTAGCTCCTTTCGTGGCCCGGTGGCCTGGTGGCTAAAGCTCCCGCTTCGCACACAGAGGGCCCGGGTTCGATTCCAGGCGAGTGGAAACATTTCGACACGTTTCCTTACACCTGTTGTCCTGTTCACCTAGCAGCAAATAGGTACCTGGGTGTTAGTCGACTGGTGTGGGTCGCATCCTGGGGGACAAGATGAAGGACCCCAATGGAAATAAGTTAGACAGTCCTCGATGATGCACTGACTTTCTTGGGTTATCCTAGGTGGCTAACGCTCCGGGGTTAAAAATCCGAACGAAATCTTATCTTATCTTATCTTATCCCAGGCCATGGGCACAACACACAAGCCTGTGTACCCACCACGACTTAACAATAAAGTAAGAAGGCTCCAAAGAGATTTAGCATTTACACCCCGCTACAAGTTACACCAAGCAAACTCGTTATACATGTGTCAGGCCAGCACAACATGGGTTCGAATCCTTGGCTTGCACAGTGTTGTTATTGATCAATACCCCTCATTCGTGGTTACAATAATATATAAATACTGCTCGTGAGGCTAGTACACCAAACAGGGATGAGAATCAAATTAGCTTAGAAGGTTCCACACCTCTGTATGCCCTCGGATGGTGGCCCAACAGCTAGCTCTGTGCTGGCTGTTCCATTCTTGTAGGGTTGGTTGGTAATGTACTTTAAAGCATCATGTGGCTCTCGCTTGCCATGAGGCAGGCCAGTACAACATGGGTTCGAAACCGAGGGTTGAGCAATGTTGTTATTGATAAATACCACTCATTCGTTGTTACAATAATATATAATTACTGCTCGTGAGGCTAGTACACCAAAACAGGGATGAGAATGAAATTAGCTTAGAAGTTCCCACACGTCTGTATGCCCTCGAATGGCGGCCCAACAGCTAGCTGTGTGATGGCTGGGACATTCTTATAGGGTTGGCTGGTCCTGTGATTTAAAGAGTCATTTGGTTCTTGCTGAGCATGAGGCAGGCCAGAAAAACATGGGTTCAAACTCTTGGCTAGTGCAGTGTTGTTATTGATAAATACCACTCGTTCGTGGTTACAATAATATATAAATACTGCTCGCGAGGCTAGTACACCTTCGACAAGAGTGACCATGGCGTAATAGCGCACAAAATGCGTGCTAAAGGAATAACAGGAAAAGTCGGTAGATCGATCTATAATTTCCTCACTAACAGAACACAGAGAGTAGTCGTCAACAGAGTAAAGTCCGAGGCAGCTACGGTGAAAAGCTCTGTTCCACAAGGCACAGTACTCGCTCCCATCTTGTTCCTCATCTTCATATCCGACATAGACAAGGATGTCAGCCACAGCACCGTGTCTTCCTTTGCAGATGACACCCGAATCTGCATGACAGTGTCTTCCATTGCAGACACTGCAAGGCTCCAGGCGGACATCAACCAAATCTTTCAGTGGGCTGCAGAAAACAATATGAAGTTCAACGATGAGAAATTTCAATCACTCAGATATGGTAAACACGAGGAAATTAAATATTCATCAGAGTACAAAACAAATTCTGGCCACAAAATAGAGCGAAACACCAACGTCAAAGACGTGCGAGTGATCATGTCGGAGGATCTCACCTTCAAGGACCATAACATTGCATCAATCGCATCTGCAAGAAAAATGACAGGATGGATAATGAGAACCTTCAAAACTAGGGAGGCCAAGCCCATGATGACACTTTTCAGGTCACTTGTTCTATCTAGGCTGGAATATTGCTGCACACTAACAGCACCTTTCAAGGCAGGTGAAATTGCTGATCTAGAAAATGTACAGAGAACCTTCATGGCGCGCATAACGGAGATAAAACACCCCAATTACTGGGAGCACTTGAGGTTCCTAAACCTGTATTCCCTGGAAAGCAAGCGGGAGAGATACAGGATTATATACACCTGGAAAATCCTAGAGGGACTAGTACCGAACTTGCAAACGAAAATCACTCACTACGAAAGCAAAAGACTTGGCAGACGATGCAACATCCCCCCAATGAAAAGCAGGGGTGTCACTAGCACGTTAAGAGACCATACAATAAGTGTCAGGGGCCCGAGACTGTTCAACTGCCTCCCAGCATACATAAGGGGGATTACCAACAGACCCCTGGCAGTCTTCAAGCTGGCACTGGACAAGCACCTAAAGTCGGTTCCTGACCAGCCGGGCTGTGGCTCGTACGTTGGTTTGCGTGCAGCCAGCAGTAACAGCCTGGTTGATCAGACTCTGATCCACCAGGAGGCCTGGTCACAGACCGGGCCGCGGGGGAGTTGACCCCCGGAACTCTCTCCAGGTAAACTCCAGGTAAACTCCAGGTATGAGAATGAAATTAGCTCAGAAGCTCCCACACCTCTGTATGCCCTCGGATGGCAGCACAACAGCTAGCTGTGTGCTGGCTGCACCATTCTTGTAGGGTTGGGTGGTCCTGTGGTTTAAAGCATCATGTGGTTCTCGCTTACTATGAGGCATTCCAGTACAACATGAGTTCGAAACCTTGGTTACTGCAGTGTTGTTATTGATCAACACACCTCGTTTGTGGTTAAAATATTATATAAATACTGTTCGTGAGGCTACTACACCAAATAGGGATGAGAAAGAAACTAGCTTAGAACCTCCAACAACTCCGTATTCCCTCGGACGGCGGCTCAACAGCTAGCTGTGTGCTGGGTGCACCATTCTTTTTGGGTTGGATGGTCCTGTGGTTTAAAGCGTCATCTGTTTCTCGCTTAATATGTGACAGGCCAGTACAACATGGGTTCGAATCCTTGGCTTGTGCAGTGTTGTTATTGATCAATACCACTTGTTCGTTGTTACAATAATACATAAATACTGTTCGTGAGGCTAGTACACCAAACAGGGATGAGAATCAAATTAGCTTAGAAGCTTCCACACCTCTGTATGCCCTCGGACGGTGGCCCAACAGCTAGCTGTGTGCTGGCTGTGCCATTCTTGTAGGGTTGGTTGGTAATGTGCTTTAAAGCATCATGTGGTTCTTGCTTGCCATGAGGCAGGCCAGTACAACATTGGTTCGAAACCGAGGGTAGAGCAGTGTTGTTATTGATCAATACCACTCATTCGTTGTTAAAATAATATATAATTAATGCTCGTGAGGCTAGTACACCAAAACAGGGATGAGAATGAAATTAGCTTAGAAGTTCCCACACGTCTGTATGCCCTCGAATGGCGGCCCAACAGCTAGCTGTGTGATGGCTGCGACATTCTTATAGGGTTTGCTGGTCCTGTGGTTTAAAGCGTCATTTGGTTCTCGCTTAGCATGAGGCAGGCCAGAAAAACATTGGTTCAAACTCTTGGCCAGCGCAGTGTTGTTATTCATAAATACCACTCGTTCGTGGTTACAATAATATATAAATACTGCTCGTGAGGGTAGTACACCAAACAGGTATGAGAATGAAATTAGCTCAGAAGCTCCCACACCTCTGTATGCACTCGAATGGTATCCCAACAGCTAGCTGTGTCCTGGCTGCGCCATTCTTGTAGGGTTGGGTGGTCCTATGGTTTAAAGCTCCATGTGGTTCTCGCTTACTATTAGGCATTCCAGTACAACTTGAGTTCGAAACCATGCTTAGTGCAGTGTTGTTATTGATCAATACCACTCGTTCGTGGTTACAAAAATATATAAATACTGTTCGTGAGGCTAGTACACTAAACAGGGATGAGAATGAAACTAGCTTAGAAGCTCACACACCTCCCTATGCCCTCGAATGGCGACCCAACAGCTAGCTGTTTGCTGGCCGCGCCATTCTTGTAGGGTTGGGTGGTCCTGTGGTTTAAAGCACCATGTGGTTCTCGCTTACCATGAGGCAAGCCAGTACAACATGGGTTTGAATTCTTTATTTGCGCTGTGTTGTTATTGATCAATACCACTCCTACGTGGCTACAAAAATACATAAATGCTGCTCGTGAGGCTAGTATACCAAACAGGGATGAGAATGAAATTAGCTTAGAAGGTCCCACACCTGCGTATTCCATCGGATGGCAGAACAATAGCTGCTGTGTCCTAGCTGCGCCATTCTTGTAGGGTTGGGTGGTCCTGTGGTTTCAAGCGTCATGTGGTTCTCGATTACCATGAGGCAGGCTAGTACAACACGGGTTCGAAACCTAGGGTAGGGAAGTGCTGTTATTGATCAATACCACTCGTTCGTGGTTACAAAAATATATAATTACGCTCAAGAGGCTTTTACACCAAAGAGGGATGAGAATAAAATTAGCTTAGAAGCTCCCACACCTCTGTATGCCCTCGGATGGCGGCCCAACAGCTAGCTGTGTGCTGGCTGTGCCATTCTTGTAGGGTTTTTTGGTCCAATGCTTTAAAGCATCAAGAGGTTCTCGCTGATCATGAGGCAAGCCAGTAAAAGATGGGTTCGAAACCTAGGGTTGGACAGTGCTGTTATTGATCAATACAACTCTTTCGTAGTTACAATAATATGTAAATACTGTTCGTGAGGCTAATACACCAAACCGGGATGAGAATTAGATTAGCGTAAGTGCTCACACACCTCCACATGCACTCGGATGGCCGCCCAACAGCTAGTGGGTGTGCTGGCTGTGCCATTCATGTAGGGTTTGATGGTATTTAGGATTAAGGCATCATGAGGTTCTCGCTTACCATGAGGCAGGCCAGTACAACATGGGTTCGAAATCTTGTCTACCGCAGTGTTGTTATTGATCAATAGCACTCGTTTGTGGTTACAATAATATATAAATACTGCTCCTGAGGCTAGTACACCAAACAGGGATGAGAATCAAATTAGCTTAGAAGCTCCCAAACCTCTGTATGCCCTCGTATGGCGGAACAACAGTTAGCTGTGTGCTGGCTGCGCCATTCTTGTAGGGTTGGGTGCTCCTTTGGTTTAAAGCGTCATGTGGTTCTCGATTACCATGAGGCAGGCCAGTACAACATGTGTTCGAAACCTTGCCTTGCGCATTGTTGTTATTGATCAATACCACTCGTTCGTGGTTACAAAAATATATAATTACTGCTCAAGGGGCTTTTACACCAAACAGGGATGAGAATCAAATTAGCTTAGTAGCTCCCACACCTCCGTATGCCCTCGGATGGCATCCCAACAGCTAGCTGTGTGATGCCTGTGACATTCTTGTAGGGTTGGGTGGTTCTGTGGTTTAAATCGTCATGTGGTTTTCGCTTACCATGACGCAGGCCAGCACAACATGTGTTCGAATCCTTGCCGACCACAGTGTTGTCATTGATGATTACCGCTCCTTCGTGGTTACAGTAATATATAAATACTGTTCATGAGGCTAGTACACCAAACAGGGATGAGAATCAAATTAGCTTAGAAGCTCCCACACCTCCGTATGCCCTCGGATGGCGGCCCAACAGCGAGCAGTGTGATGTCTTCGACATTCTAGTAGGATTGGGGAGTCCTGTGGTTTAAAGTGTCATGTGGTTCTCGCTTACCATGACGCAGGCCAGTACAACATGGGTTCGAATCCTTGCCTACCACAGTGTTGTTATTCATCAATACCACTCGTTCGTGGTTACAACAATATATAAATACTACTCGTGAGGCTACTACACCAAACAGGGATATGAACGAAACTAGCTTAGAAGTTCCCACAACTCCGTATTCCCTCGGATGGCGGCTCAACAGATAGCTGTGTGCTGGCCGCACCATTCTTGTAGGGTTTGGTTGTCCTGTGGTTTAAAGGGTCATCTGGTTCTCGCTTACCATGTGGCACGTCAGTACAACATGGGTTCCAATCCTTGGCTTGCGCAGTGTTGTTATTGATCAATACCACTCGTTCGTGGTTACAATAATATATAAATACTGCTCGTGAGGATAGTACACAAAACAGGGATGAGAATAAAATTAGCTTAGAAGCTTCCACACCTCTGTATGCCCTCGGATGGCGGCCCAACAGCTAACTGTGTGCTGGCTGTGCCATTCTTGTAGGGTTGGTTGGTAATGTGCTTTAAAGCGTCATGTGGTTCTCGCTTTCCATGAGGCAGGCCAGTACAACATGGGTTCGGAACAGAGAGTAGAGCAGTGTTGTTATTGATCAATACCACTCATTCGTTGTTATAATCATATATAAATACTGCTCGTGAGGCTAGTACACCAAACAGGGATGAGAATGAAATTAGCTTAGAAGTTCCCACACGTCTGTATGCCCTCGAATGGGGGCCCAACAGCTAGCTGCGTGATGGCTGCGCCATTCTTGTAGGGTTGGGTGGTCCTGTGGTTTAAAGCGTCATCTGGTTCTCGCTTACCATGAGGCAGGCAAGTACAACATGGGTTCGAATCCTTGGCTTGCGCAGTGTTGTTATTGATCAATACCACTCGTTCGTGGTTACAATAATATATAAATACTGTTCGTGAGGTTAGTACACCAAATAAGATCGAGAATGAAATTAGATTAGAAGTTCCCACACGTCTGTATGCCCTCGAATGGGGGCCCAACAGCTAGCTGCGTGATGGCTGCGCCATTCTTGTAGGGTTGGGTTGTCCTGTGGATTAAAGCGTCATGCGGTTCTCGCTTACCATGAGGCAAGCCAGTACAACATGGGTTCGAAACTTTGGATACTGCAGTGTTATTATTGATCAATACCACTCGTTCGTGGTTACAATAATATATAAATGCTGTTCGTGAGACTAGTACACCAAACCGGGATGAGAATGAGATTAGCTTAGAAGCTCACACATTTCCGTATGCCCTCCGATCGCGGCCCAACAGCTAGCTGTGTGCTGGCTACACCTTTCTTGTAGGGTTGGGTGCTCCTGTGGTTTAAAACATCATGTGGTTCTCGATTACCATGAGGAAGGCCAGTACAATATAGGTTCGAAACCTATGGTAGGGCAGTGCTGTTACTGATCAATACCACTCGTATACAAAAATATATAATTACTGCTCAAGAGGCTTTTACACCAAAGCGGGATGACAATCAAATTAGCTTAGAAGCTCCCACACCTGCGTATGCCCTCTGATGGCGGCCCAACAGCTAGCTGTGTTATGCCTGCGACATTCTTGTAGGGTTGGGTGGTTCTGTGGTTTAAAGCATCATGTGGTTTTCGCTTACCATGACGCAGGCCAGTACAACATGGGTTCGAATCCTTGCCTACCACAGTGTTTTTATAGATGAGTACCGCTCGTTCGTGGTTACAATAATATATAAATACTGATTGTGAGGCTAGTACACCAAACAGGGATGAGAATCAAATTAGCTTAGAAGCTCCCACACCTCTGTATGCCCTCGAATAGCGGCCCAACAGCTAGCTGTGTGCTGGTTGCGCCATTCTTTAAGGGTTGGGTGGTCCTGTGGTTTAAAGCGTCATGTGGTTCTCGCTTACCAAGAGGCAGGCCAGTTCAACATGGGTTCGAAACTTTGGGCACTGCAGAGTTGTTATTGATTAATACAACTCCTTCGTGGTTACAATAATATATATATAGTGCTCGTTAGTCTAGTACACGAAAGAGGGATGAGAATGACATTAGCTTAGAAGCTCCCACACCTCCGTATTCCCTCGGATTGCGACCCAACAGCTAGCTGTGTGCTGGCTGCATCATTTTTGTAGGGTTGGCTGCCCGTTGTTTAAAGCATCATGTGGTTTTCGCTTACCACGAGGCACGCCAGTACAACATCGGTTAGAATCCTTGGCTAGCACAGGGTTGTTATTGATCAATACCACTCATTAGAGTTTACAATAATATAAGAATGATGCTCGTGAGGCTAGTACACCAAACATGGATGAGAATGAAATTATCTTAAACGATCCCACTACTCAGTATGCCCTCGGATTCCGGCCCAACAGCTAGCTGTGTGCTGGCTGCATCATTTTTGTAGGGTTTGGTTGTCCTGAGGTTTAAAGCATAATGTGGTTCTCGTTTATCATGAGGCAGGCCAGTACCACATGGGTTCGAATCCTATGCTAGCACAGTGTTGTTATTGATCAATATCACTCGTTCGTGGTTACAATAATATATAAATGCTTCTCGTGAGGCTAGTACACCAAACAGAGATGAGAATGAAATTAGCTTAGAAGCTCCCACACCTCCGTATGCCCTCGGATGGCGGCCCAACAGCTAGCTGTGTGCTGGCTCTGTCATTTTTGTGGGGTTGGGTGGTCCTGTGGTTTAAAGAGTCATGTGGTTCTTGCTTACCATGATGCAGACCAGTACAACATGGGTTCGAATCCTTGGTTTGTGCAGAGCTGTTATTAATCAATACCACTCGTTCATGGTTACAATAATATATAAATATTTCTCGTGAGGCTAGTACACAAAACAGGGATGAGAATCAAATTAGCTTAGAAGCTCCATCATGTGTCCTCGGATGACGGCCCAACAGCTAGCTGTGTGATGGCTGCGCCATTCTTGTAATGTTGGGGGGTCCTGTGGTTTAAAGCGTCATGTGGTTCTCGCTATCCACGAGGCAGGCCAATAAAACATGGCTTCTAATCCTTGGCTAGCACAGTGTTGTTATTGATCAATACCACTCGTTCGTGGTTACAATAATATGTAAATACTGCTCGTGAGGCAAGTACTCCAAACAGGGATGAGAATGAAATTAGCTTAAAAGCTCCCACACCTCTGCATGTCCTCGAATGGCGGCCGAACAGCTAGCTGTGTGATGGCTGCGCCATTCTTGTAGGGTTCGGTGGTCCTGTGGTTTAAACCGTCATGTGGTTCTCGCTTACCATGAAGCAAATCAGTACACCATGGATTCGAATCCTTGGCTAGCACACTGTTCTTATTGATTAATACCACTCGTTCAGGGTTACAATAATATATAAATACTGCTCGTGAGGCTAGTACACCAAACAGGGATGAGAAGGAAATTAGCTTAGAAACTCCCACACTTCCAAATGCCCTCCGATCGCGGCCCAACAGCTAGCTGTGTGCTGGCTACACCATTCTCGTAGGGTATGGTGCTCCTGTGGTTTAAAGCGTCATCCGATTCTCGCTTACCATGAGGCAGGCAAGTACAACATGGGTTCGAATCCTTGGCTTGCGCAGTGTTGTTATTGATCAATATCACTCGTTCGTGGTTTCAATAATATATAAATGCTGTTCGTGAGGTTAGTACACCAAACAAGGATGAGAATGAAATTAGCTTAAAAGCTCCCACACCTCTGTATTTCCTCGAATTGCGGCCCAACAGCTAGCTGTGTGCTGTTTGCGCCATTCTTATAGGTTTGGATTGTCTTGTGGTTTAAAGCATCATGTGGTTCTCGCTTACCATGAGGCAGGCCAATACAACATGGGTTCGAAACTTTGGGTACTGCAGTGTTGTTGTTGATCAATACCACTCGTTCGTGGTTACAATAATATATAAATACTGTTCGTGAGGCTAGTACACCAAACCGGGATGAGAATGAGATTAGCTTAGATGCTCACACACCTCCGTACGCCCTCGGATGGCGGCCCAACAGCTAGTGGGTGCGCTGGCTGCCCCATTCATGTAAGGTTTGGTGGCCCTGAGGTTTAAAGCATCATGTGGTTCTAGCTTACCATGAGCCAGGGCAGTAAATCATTGGTTCGAAATCTTGGCTACCGCAGTGTTGTTATTGATCAATAGCACTCGTTTGTGGTTACAATAATATATAAATACTGCTCATGAGGCTAGTACACCAAACAGGGATGAGAATCGAATTAGCTTAGTAGCTCCCACACCTCCGTATGCCCTCGGATGGCGGCCCAACAGCTAGCTCTGTGATGCCTGCGACATTCTTGTAGGGTTGGGTGGTTCTGTGGTTTAAAGCGTCATATGGTTCTCGCTTATCATGACGCACGCCAGTGCAACATGGGTTCGAATCCTTGCCTACCACAGTGTTGTTATTGATGATTACTGCTCGTTCGTGGTTACAGTAATATATAAATACTGTTCGTGAGGCTAGTACTCCAAACAGGAATGAGAATCAAATTATCTTAGAAGCTCCCACACCTCTGTATGCCCTCGAATGGCGGCCCAACAGCTAGCTGTGTGATGCCTGCGACATTCTTGTAGGGTTGGGTGGCCTTGTGGTTTAAAGGGTCATGTGATTCTCGCTTACCATGATGCAGGCCAGTACAACATGAGTTGGAATCTTTGCCTACCACAGTGTTCTTATTGATAATTACCGCTCGTTCGTGGTTACAATAATATATGAATACTGTTCGTGAGGCTAGTACACCAAACAGGGATGAGAATGACATTAGCTTAGAAGCTCCCACACCTACGTATTCCCTCTTATGGCGGCACAACAGCTAGCTGTGTGCTGGCTGCGCCATTCTTGTAGGGTTAGGTGGTCCTGTGGTTTAAAGCATCATGTTTTTCTCGCTTACCATGAGGCAGGCAAGTACAACATGGGTTCGATACTTTGGATACTAAAGTGTTGTTATTGATCAATACCACTCGTTCGTGGTTACAATAATATATAATTACTGCTCGTGAGGCTAGTACACCAAACGGGGATGAGAATGACATTAGCTTAGAAGCTCCCACACCTACGTATTCCCTCTTATGGCGGCACAACAGCTAGCTGTGTGCTGGCTGCGCCATTCTTGTAGGGTTAGGTGGTCCTGTGGTTTAAAGCATCATGTTTTTCTCACTTACAATGAGGCAGGCCAGTACAACATGGGTTGGAATCCTTGGCTTGCACAGTGTTGTTATTAATCAATACCACTCATTCATGGTTAAAATAATATATAAATACTGCTTGTGAGGCTAGTACACGAAACAGGGATGAGAACCACATTAGCTTAGAAGCTCCCACACCTCTGTATGCCCTCGAATGGTGGCCGAACATTTAGCTGTGTGCTTGCTGCGCCATTCTTTTAGGGTTGGGTTGTCCTGTGGTTTAAAGCGTCATGTGGTTCTCGCTTACCATGAGGCAGGCCAGTACAATATGGAGTCGAAACTTTGGGTACTGCAGTGTTGTTATTGATCAATACCACTCGTTCGTGGTTACAACAATATATATATACTGCTCGTGAGGCAAGTTTACCAAACAGCGATGAGAATCAAATTGGCTTAGAAGCTCCCACACCTCTGTATGCCCTCGTATGGCGGCGCAACAGCTAGCTGTGTGATGGCTGCGCCATTCTTGTAGGGTTGGGTAGTCTTGTGGTTTAAAGCGTCATGTGGTTCTCGCTTACCATTAGGAAGGCCAGTACAACATTGGTTCGAGTCCTTGGCTAGCACAGTGTTGTTATTGATCAATACCACTCGTTCGTGGTTACAATAATATGTAAATACTGCTCATGAGGCTAGTACACCAAACAGGGATGAGAATGAAATTAGCTTAGAAGCTCCCACACGTCTGTATGTCCTCGGATGGCAGCCCAATAGCTAGCTGTGTGCTGGCTGCGCTATTCTTTTATCGTTGTGTGGTCCTGTGGTTTAAAGCATCATGTGGTTCTCGCTTACCATGAGGCAGCCCAGTACAACATGGGTTCTAATCCTTGGCTAGCGCAGTGTTGTTATTGATCAATACCATTCGTTCGTGGGTACAATAATATGTATATATAATATGTGTGTCTACTTACGTGAGTGTGTTTTGTGTATGTGTGTTTCTGTGTGTCACTCTACCCTTTCCGTTAGCTTTATCATACCTCTCCTTAAAGCTATGTATAGATCCTGCCTCCACTACATCACTTCCCAGACTATTCCACTTCCTGACAACTCTGTGACTGAAGAAATACTTCCTGGCATCCCTGTGGTTTATCTGAGTCTTCAGCTTATATCTGTGACCCCTTTTTGCTGTGTCCCATCCCTGGAACATTCTGTCTCTGTCCGCTTTGTCTATTCCTCTCAGTGTTTTATACGTTGTTATCATATCCTCCTGTCACACCTGTCTTCCAGTTTCGTCAGGTTAATATTCCTTAACCTCTCCTTGTAGGTCATACCCCCTAGCTCTGGGACTAGTCTACTTGCAAACTTTTGCACTTTCTCTAGTTTCCTTATATGCATGGCTAGGTTAGGGTTCCAAACCGGCACTGCATACTCCAGTATAGGCCTAATGTTCACAGTGTACAGGGTCCTGAATGACTCCTTATTAAGATGTCGGAATGCTGTTCTCAGGTTTGCCAGGCGCTCGTATGCTGCCACAGTTATTTGATTTATGTGCGCCTCAGGAGATGTGCCAGGTGTTATACTCACCCCAATATCTTTTTCCTTGAGTGAGGTTTGTAGTCTCTGGCCCCCTAGACTATACTCCGTCTGTGGTCGTATTTGCCCTTCCCCAATCTTCATGACTTTGCACTTGGTGGGCTTGAGCTCCAGGAGCCACTTGCCGGACCAGTCCTGCAGCCTGTCTAGATTCCTCTCTAGTTCTATTTGGTCCTTGTTCGATTGAATTCTTCTCATCAACTTCACATCATCTGCAAACAGGGACACTTCAGAGTTTATTCCTTCCGTGTTGTCGTTCTAAAATACCAGAAACAGTACCGGTCCTAGGACTGTACCCAGTGCCAACCCGCTCGTTACAGGTGCCCACGCTGACACTTCACCATGTACCATGACTCGCTGTTGTTTTCCTGACTGGTATTCCCTGATCCATTGCAGTGCCTTCCCTGTTATCCCTGCCTGGTCATCCAGCTTTTGCATTAATCTCTTGTATGAAACTGTGTCAAACGCCTTTTTACAGTCCAAGAAAATGCTATCTACCCTCCCCTCTCTCTCTTGTCTTACTGCCGTCACCCTGTCATAGAACTCAAGTAGGTTTGTAATGAAGGATTTCCCATCCCTGAAACCGTGCTGGCTGTCGTTGATAAGCTCATTCCTTTCTAAGTGCTCCACCACTTTCCTACTGATAATATTCTTCATAACTTTGCATACTATACATGTCAGTGACACTGGTCTGTAATTTAATGCTTCCTGTCTGTCTCCTGTTTTAAAAATTGGGAATACATTTTTCTGTGTTCCATACATCAGGTAATACACCTGTTTCGATAGATGTGTTGATGATTGTTGTTAGTGGTACACATAGCGCCTCTGCACCTTCTCTCAGGGCCCATGGAAAGATGTTATCTGGTCCCATTGCCATTGAGGTAACTAGCTCTCTGAGCAGCCTCTTCCTCGGTTGTGTGTATTGTGTCCAATGCTTGATGGTGTACCCAACCTCTCTACCTTTCTGGAGGCCTTTCTGTATCCTTTGTGAACACTTTTTTGAATCTTTTATTGAACTCCTCTGTGTGTGTGTGTGTGTACTCACCTAGTTGTACTCACCTACTTGCGATTGCAGGGGTCGAGTCACATCTCCTGGCCCCGCCTCCTCAGCTGGCAGCTACTCGGTCACTCTTCTCACTCCGTGAGCTTTATCATACCTCTCCTTAAAGCTATGTATGGAACCTCCCCCCACTGTATCACTGCCCAGGCTATTCCACTTCCTGATAACTCTGTGACTGAAGAAATACTTCCTAACATTCCTATGGTTCATCTGAGTCTTCAGCTTCCAACTGTTACCCCTTGTTGCTGTGTCCCATCTCTGGAATATCCTGTCTCTGTCCATTTTGTCTATACCTCTCAGTATTTTATATGTCTTTATCATATCTCCCCTAACTCTCCTGACTTCCTGTGTCGTCAGGTCGATCGCCATTAACCTCTCCTCATAGGACATACACCTTAGCTCCGGGACTAGTCTTGCTGCAAATCTCTGCACTTTCTCTAGTTTCCTAATATGCTTGGCTAGGTGAGGGTTCCAAGCTGGAGCTGCATATTCCAGTATGGCCCCAACATACACAGTGTACAGAATCCTGAATTACTCCTTATTCAGATGTTGGAATGCTATTCTTAGGTTTCCCAAGCGCCCGTATGTCACAGCAGTTATTTGGTTGATGTGTGCCTCAGGAGATGTTCTCGGTGTTATACTCACACCAAGATCCTTTTCCTTGAGTGAGGTTTGTAGGCTGTGGCCCCCTAGACTGTACTCCATCTGTGGTCATCTTTGCCCTTCCCCAATCTTCATGACTTTGAACTAGGTGGGGTTGAACTCCAGGAGCCAGTTTCTGAACCAGGCCTGCAGTCTGTCCAGATCCCTTTGTAGTTTTACCTGGTCTTCGTCCGACTGAATTCTACTCATCAGCTTCACATCATCTGCAAAGAAGAACACTTCGGAGTCTATTCCTTCTGTCACATCGTTCACAAATACCAGAAACAGCACCGG
>NW_027195623.1:147500-156416 GCF_038502225.1 Cherax quadricarinatus
AGCTGAAACAACTCTGTCGAAACTGTCATTTGTAACAATAAGGCAGGAAGAGGGGCACTTCCTTCCTAAATCGCTTGACCAAGAAAAGGCTGTGGGCCCAGACAACCTGAGCCCAAGATTGCTGAGAAGATGTGCAGACCAGCTAGCAGCACCTCTAACTCGCATCTTTCAGCACTGCCTAGTACAGTGAAAATCGCCTTCTCTGTGGAAAGAGGCAAATGTTGTCCCTGTTCACAAAAAGAAGAGCAGAGCAGAAATCAGCAACTACAGACCAGTGTCACTCCTGTCAATCACTTGGAAGCTCCTTGAGACAATAATCTCAAAACAAATGAGAGTTTTTTGACTATCACTCACTACTTTTTGACCGTCAAAATGTTTTCAGGAAAGGTTACTCTGCTACTGATCTATTGTTAAACCTCTCTACTACGTGGCACCAGTCACTAGATGAATCCAAAGTCAATTGTGTGGTAGCACTGAACATTGCTGGTGCTTTCGACCGGGCGTGGCACCAGGGCCTCTTAGCAAAACTGCAAGTTCTGGGAATCTACGCTATGTCTCCTCAGTGATTAGGGTAGCTCTCAATGGAACAGAATCAGCAAGACATCCTATTGGGACAAGTGTTCCACAAGGAAATGTTCTGGGACCATTGTTATGGAATGTCTACTTCAATGACCTTCTTCATCTGATCCCAGAAACCCATGCATATACAGACGACTGTACACTGATATTCACCTATCCAAGAAAAGAAATGCCAGCTGCTCTAAGCTACATCACTCACCAGCTCAGAGCTACATCATCTTGGGGAAATAGATGGCAAGTATCATTTGCACCTGAGAAAACAAATGATGATGATCTTTAGACACCAAGATGGTAATGCCGGTGCAGTAGTAAGGATGAATGGGAGGGTATTGACACATGGGGAAGAAGTAGATATCCTTGGGTTGAAATTTGACTTCATACTGACCATGAAAAACCACGTTGTAAATCTTGCAAGCAAGGCAGCCCGGAAGTTTACAGCACTTCACTGTATCTCGCATCTGCTTGACAGCAGGGGTTGCAAGATTTTGTACGAGGCACAAGTATGCTCACACCTTGAGTATGCTCCGCTTTCTTGGTTCGCCTGCCCAACCCCGCCCATCTGCGACTGCTTGACAGTAGAGAACAGAGCAAGACGTCTCGATATCTCTCGCCTGGACCCATCCTTGATAGATCTGTCATTTCAGCAGAGCCCTCAACACAGGAGGGATGTGGGTGGCCTTACTGCTATGTACAAAGCCAATGTTGTAAAAGAACCACACTTGGATCCACTTCGAGGACAGTGTGAAGCAAGTTTCTATACCACAAGACGGGCAGAAAGCAGCAACTTCACTCTGGCTGTACCCTTCTCCAGAACATCACTTCATCTGAGATAATTTATTCCCAGGATGACTCGAGTATGGAACACATTCGTAAAGCATTATGATGTCAACGAGATAAAGTCAGTTGATCAGATGAAAATGCTGGCTCACAGATGGCTCCAACTTCATCCTGTTTCCTACTTGTATGTTTCATAACTATAAAAACGCTTTCAAATGAGCTGATGTAGGTAACAGCTCTTGGCTTGTCAATAAAGTTGGGAATCCTTAACCTGTAAATAGCTTGTCAATAAAGCTAGAGATCCTTAACCTCACCTTGTCAAACCCTGTGGAAAAAAAGAAAAAAATGAGAGACAGAGTGAAAGAGAGAGATATAAATGCTTAGAGGAACCTTGAGGGGGGTTGGAGACTGTTATTGGAGACACCAAGAGAGAGAGGGAGAGGGAGAGACAGAGGGAGAGAGACAGAGATAGAGAGGTGAGATAGAGAGAGGGGTAAAGTGTAGGTAGGTGGGTGGGGTAAGGTGTGGGTGGAGTTGGGGTCTCTTGCGTTCCAAATTAAGGGTTAGAGAAAACCTTGAGGTTGGGGGGATGGATACTGTTATTGAAGACACCGTTTTATGCTCGTGTGCACAGGAATAATCCGCGCCTCACCCTTGTGTGTCTTAATCTAAGAACGTACTAATAGTAATATTATTAATACTAACAACAATATTATACTAATAATGCCAATGCTCAGCTTCTATAACCTTAATGCTGTACTGAGTGTGTGTGTTTATAGTCCTTAGTATACCCACGTATATCAATATACTAACAACAGTGCCTCTACTTACTCCTGCGTGTGCACGTCTCCTACCAATGTCATCTATTCTTTGCTCCTTCCAATTTTATCTTACTACCAATGCTAGGTGCTGTATGTATGATAATCACTCCTGAGCAGGGTTCGTGCTAGCCAGCTACCAGTGATTGTAGGGCCGGTTCTATCACTCAAACTTCCCCTTTTACCACAAACTTAAGTGATTTGTATGTTAGTCCTCAGAGATGTCCATTCCGGTGCCCGCTGTACGATGACTCGTACACTTTACTTTTGGTAAATTACAATACGGCTGACAGCGTTGAACTCGTTGACAATCCTGATTCCTGGTTCCACTACAATTTCTTCTCTGTATTTGTTTTAATCTTATGTACAGTGCTTCAGTCACAGCACTAGATTTGCACTTTACTGTCTGCTTTGGGGCCACACCTTATCACTTATTGAAGATTGAGACACTTATGCAGCATATGGGAATCTTTATTCAGGAAACGTTTCGCCACACAGTGGCTTCATCAGTCCAATACAAAGAGGAAGGTGTAAGGAAAGGAGGAGAATGAGGTAATCAGTCCCTCAACCTGGAGTCGATGTGTTCAGTCCATCAATCTTGTATTGGACTGATGAAGCCACTGTGTGGCGAAACGTTTCCTGAATAAAGATTCCCATATGCTGCATAAGTGTCTCAATCTTCAACTTGTCGGTTTTTCAAACCATTCGTCACAACTTATCACTTATCACTAATGATGATGACTTGCACCAACCTGACTGCACGAGATCATATAATCCTCAGTGTCGTACTGCATATTACCAAATACACTGTTATTGTCTAATACACTTGTTATTTCCAATACACTCTTAACTAATACACTTGTTATTATCTAGTGCACAATCTTGCACTACACACTTGTTATTCTGGAATTTACAGTAGTGCTGGCTTGTGTCAACACTGCCTACCCTGGCTCTAGGCCCCCTGCCTCCCCACTTCTGGCACTGATTTCACTTTCAAAAATATTTATATAAATTGTAGCCCTCGCCTCCCTTTTCTGGTCTGGACAACTTGTATTTCATTTCCTGAATTGTTCACTGAGCCGTAACACTTTAAATAATCCTTTCAGTATCTTTGGGTAGGCCAGAAAGATTCCAAAACCTGTGAGCACTGAGTATGTTGTCACACTCCGCCGACCCGTGTGTGGAATATTAAATTATCTGGATGACCCTTATAAGATACATACCAGTAATTTGTAACAAAGATAATTATTCCTTATCAAGTGTTATAGAGACATGTAGGAATTTGAGACATCCTAGGTCACCAGAAAATGTCACCCTTCGAGTACCCACTAATCTCATTTCTCCACAAGTCACTCTAGACCTATATTAACTTCAAATGAAATAAACATCACCAGTAATTCTGGTAAGCCTATGTATATAAATTATATGGATGTTATATTAAATTAATTAATGAATACATATACATATTGATGATGATGGAATGATGATGTAAAGAGAGTAGTAAGGGAGAAAAAGTTAGCATATGAGAAGTTTTTACAAAGTAGAAGTGATGCAAGGAGGGAAGAGTATATGGAGAAAAAGAGAGAGGTTAAGAGAGTGGTGAAGCAATGTAAAAAGAGAGCAAATGAGAGAGTGGGTGAGATGTTATCAACAAATTTTGTTGAAAATAAGAAAAAGTTTTGGAGTGAGTTTAACAAGTTAAGAAAGCTTAGAGAACAAATGGACTTGAGGTATTGGGAAGATGGAAGGAATATTTTGAGGAATTGTTAAATGTTGATGAATATAGGGAGGCTGTGATTTCGTGTATAGGGCAAGGAGGAATAGCATCTTGTAGGAGTGAGGAAGAGCCAGTTGTGAGTGTGTGGGAAGTTCGTGAGGCAGTAGGTAAAATGAAAGGGGGTAAAGCAGCCGGGATTGATGGGATAAAGACAGAAATGTTAAAAGCAGGTGGGGATATAGTTTTGGAGTGGTTGGTGCAATTATTTAATAAATGTATGGAAAAGGGTAAGGTACCTAGGGACTTGCAGAGAGCATGCATAGTTCCTTTGTATAAAGGCAAAGGGGACAAAAGAGAGTGCAAAAATAATAGGAGAAGAAGTCTGTTGAGTATACCTGGTAAAGTGTATGGTAGAGTTATTATTGAAAGAATTAAGAGTAAAACAGAGAATAAGATAGCAGATGAACAAGGAGGCTTTAGGAAAGGAAGGGGGTGTGTGGACCAGGTGTTTGCAGTGAAACATATAATTGAACAGTATTTAGATAAGGCTAAAGAGGTTTTTGTGGCATTTATGGATTTGGAAAAGGCGTATGACAGGGTGGATAGGGGGGCAATGTGGCAGATGTTGCAGGTGTATGGTGTAGGAGGTACGTTACTGAAAGCAGTGAAGAGTTTTTACGAGGATAGTGAGGCTCAAGTTAGAGTATGTAGGAAAGAGGGAGATTATTTCCCAGTAAACGTAGGCCTTAGACAAGGATGTGTGATGTCACCGTGGTTGTTAAATATATTTATAGATGGGGCTGTAAGAGAAGTAAATGCGAGGGTCTTGGCAAGAGGCTTGGAGTTAAAAGATAAAGAATCACACATAAAGTGGGAGTTGTCAGAGTTGCTCTTTGTTGATGACACTGTGCTCTTGGGAGATTCTGAAGAGAAGTTGCAGAGGTTGGTGGATGAATTTGGTAGGGTATGCAAAAGAAGAAAATTAAAAGTGAATACAGGAAAGAATAAGGTTATGAGGATAACAAAAAGATTAGGTGATGAAAGATTGGATATCAGATTGGAGGGAGAGAGTATGGAGGAGGTGATTGTATTCAGATATTTGGGAGTGGACGTGTCAGCGGATGGGTCTATGAAAGATGAGGTGAATCATAGAATTGATTAGGGTAAAAGGGTGAGCAGTGCACTTAGGAGTCTGTGGTGACAAAGAACTTTGTCCTTGGAGGCAAAGAGGGGAATGTATGAGAGTATAGTTTTACCAACGCTCTTATATGGGTGTGAAGCGTGGGTGATGAATGTTGCAGCGAGGAAAAGGCTGGAGGCAGTGGAGATGTCATGTCTGAGGGCAATGTGTTGTGTGAATATAATGCAAAGAATTCGTAGTTTGGAAGTTAGGAGGAGGTGCGGGATTACCAAAACTGTTGTCCAGAGGGCTGAGGAAGGGTTGTTGAGGTGGTTCGGACATGTAGAGAGAATGGAGCGAAACAGAATGACTTCAAGAGTGTATCAGTCTGTAGTGGAAGGAAGGCGGGGTAGGGGTCGGCCTAGGAAAGATTGGAGGGAGGGGATAAGGGGGATTTTGTGTGCGAGGGGCTTGGACTTCCAGCAGGAATGCGTGAGCATGTTTGATAGAAGTGAATGGAGACAAATGGTTTTTAATACTTGACGTGCTGTTGGAGTGTGAGCAAAGTAACATTTATGAAGGGATTCAGGGAAACCGGCAGGCCGGACTTGAGTCTTGGAGATGGGAAGTACAGTGCCTGCACTCTGAAGGAGGGGTGTTAATGTTGCAGTTTAAAAACTGTAGTGTAAAGCACCCTTCTGGCAAGACAGTGATGGAGTGAATGATGGTGAAAGTTTTTCTTTTTCGGGCCACCCTGCCTTGGTGGGAATCGGCAAGTGTGTTAATAATAATAATATACATATTTATATGAAGGGGAATTTATATTAATAACACTCACCAATTTGTCTGGAGATTATTTGGTGTGTCATCCACAACCCCCTGCCTATATATGAGGAAACTACTGACCAGAATTTCAACATATGAAGATATTACTTAACTGGGGGATGGGGCAATTCTCATCCCTTTTTCTCTCTAATTTCAGAGTCCTGCCCATAGGTTTCTCACATTCTATAGGACTGTAACTCCGACAATTTCTGCTCCTCCTTGAGAGGTTTCAACCACATCTAACCTCCAGAGCTAAAAAATATTCTTCCAATTTTCACTAACGTTCATCTTGCCCAGTTCCAATATGGCGTCCCTTCACCAAACGACGCTACCCCTGTCGCTGGTTCCCTTTTTTTATTTCCACATTAATTTTTACTCACTACAATGTATTTCACTAATTTACATGCAAAATACGCTATATTTCGGAAAACACGCAATATTTTCCCACTGCAGCCGGGCGGGGTTCATTGTTAACGACTCAAATTACTCCTTCCTCTAGGAGACGATTCCAGCCAGTTCTGGCTTGAGTGGCTGGTCTCCTAGTAGGTCTTACTAAAATTTCATCTTCTTCCATCACTTGGTCAGCACTATCTTCAATATCACTCATGTCACTTTCCCTTAGATTTTCATTTACATTTGACTGAATTCCATTTAATTCCAAGGGAATCAATTTATTAATTATACGTAAACTTTCCTGGCCACGACAAAACACTCTAACATTAGGGACAACACTTTGTGCATCTGGGTACCATCGAACATTGTGGCCCAGAGGACACAATGTTCGATGTTGTTCAGTATCAATTACCACAATGTCACCTGGTTAAATGTTCTGTCGATTTACTGCCTCTGTTGCACCATAAAAGTGTTCACGTAGTGTAAGAAGATATTCCTTATGCCACACATTGGACCAATGATCAATTACTTGATTTAACATCTTGAATTTATCAAACAACACTGCCGTATCATTGTAATCTTCATCACTTTCTTCAGGATTATCTCTATAGACAGGGGCAGCTTTGAATTTCCTTCCACATACTAGGTGAGAAGGTGTTAATACATCTACATCAGGTGTATCACTCATGTACGAGAGAGGGCGATTATTTATCTGATTCTCTGCCTCCAGTAACACTGCACAGAATTCCTCCAAATTAATTCTCTTCCTGTGTAGTACTTTACGGAGACACCACTTCACTGTGCCTATCAGTCTTTCGTACAGCCCCCCCCCCAATCATGCCAAGGGGCTCTAGGAGTAATAAATTTCCAGGTACACCCTTGCGGGGTTAACAGAGATTAAACATCGTTACTCTTATTTAATTCAATCAAGTGTTGAGCACCTGCTACAAAATTGGTGGCATTATCCGAAATCATCAATATTGGACAGGATCTCCTAGCTGCAAACTTTCCAAACAGCTGTATAAACTGGTCTGCAGACAATTCATGAGCCACTTCTAAATGAACTGCCCTAGTAGCAGTACAAGTGAAAAATTATACATACACTTTCAGTGGAACACCATCTGAAGTACCTGTTAAAATGATTGGACCACTATAGTCCACACCTGTTACGTCAAATGGTTTCACTAATTGTACACGCTCCTTTGGCAATGGTGGAGGACCTGGGTACATACAGGGTCTGGCATCCACACGGCGACATATTACACAAGATTTAATAACCCATTTTACACTTTGCCGTCCTTGTGGAATCCAGAAAGTTTCCCAAATACAATTTAAGGTATCTTGTACCCCACCATGCATTACATTTTTATGGGCATTTAAAACAATCAAAATTATTAGATGATGAATTTTGGGCAGTAAGATAGGATGTTTAGCATATTCACCTAATTTAGCATTTTGTAACCTACCTCTCCGCCTAATTACATTATTCTCTAAATACAGCCCCAATTACTCTATTATAGAACCTTTCACAATTTTTCTTTCCATCATTAATTTAATCTCATCTCCGTAGATTTCTTCCTGTACCCTCTGTATCCAGTATTCCAGAGGATGTGAAAATTTATATGAGATATTCATTTTGTTTAGAAATTTAAACACTAACTTTGTTACATTGATTAGCTTGGGCAAAGAAGAATACCTATTTATATCAATAGCTAAGGAGGGACAAACTATTGTAGCGGTGGTCACAGTAACTTCAACAGGAGCAATATACGCATTTTGTACAGGCCAGTTAACTGTATTTACCGACCACCATACATACAGCATTTACAAATTTAGCATAAGGTAAACCTCGAGACAAGAAATCAGCTGGATTCTCCTCACCAGGTATATGATTAAATGTTAACATATGCTGACCCTAACTATTATATTTCTTTTGCATCTGATTAATTTCAGCGACTCTGTTTTGTACGTACCCAATTTTACTGTTCCCATTACAAATCCATTGTAAGGATACGTCATTATCAGACCAAATTTCAGTGTCGCTAATATTCATTTCCTGCAACTTATTTCTTATATAATTAGCTAATTTGAACCTACATAAATGGCTGTTAATTCTAACTGAGGTAAGGTACCTGATTTAATTGGAGACACTTCAGCCTTAGACATAACAAGAGAAATAACACTATAACATTGAAGGTAAGTGACTGCTCCATACGCCAATTTCGAAGCATCGCAAAAAATGTGGAGTATGTTTTTCCCATCTGGACTGACCACCTGGCGTGGGAATTCCATCATTGGAATTTTTACATAATCACCATTTAATTCTTCCCACCTGTTAATGAATTCCTCAGGTAGAGTTTCATCCCAAGCACACTTAAGCTTCCATGCTTCTTGTATTAACAATTTCCCTCTTATAGTAAGGGGTGACACTAAACCTAATGAATCAAAACATTTGGGAATTTCAGCAAGCAAAACTCTCTTAGTTAATTTATTGGGCATATTGTAATTATTAGGTTTTAACAGTAACAAATCTCTCTCTGTATTCTAAGTTAAACCCAATACATTACTATATTTAGGCATTTCATCTCCGGGGTAATCTTTATTTATTTTGTCCTTTAATTTGGACGAATTGCTATTCATAAGAACATAAGAACATAAGAAAGGAGGAACACTGCAGCAGGCCTGTT